>NC_073307.1:87920267-88024990 GCF_027595985.1 Sorex araneus
GGAGGGAAGGAAGGAAGGTAGGAAGGAAGGAAGGAGGGAGGGAGGGAGGGAGGGAGGGAAGGAAAGAAGGAAGGAAGGAGCGAGGAAGGAAGGAAGGAAGGAAGGAAGGAAGGAAGGAAGGAAGGAAGGAAGGAAGGAAGGAAGGAAGGAAGGAAGGAAGGAGGGAGGGAGGGAAGGAAGGAAGGAAGGAAGGAAGGAAGGAAGGAGGAAGGAAGGAAGGAAGGAAGGAAGGAAGGAAGGAAGGAAGGAAAGAAGGAAAGAAGGAAAGGAGGAGGGAGGGAGAAAGGAAGGAAGGAAGGAAGAAAGAAAGAAGAAAGAAAGAAAGAAAGAAAGAAAGAAAGAAAGAAGAAGAAAGAAAGAAAGAAAGAAAGAAAGAAAGAAAGAAAGAAAGAAAGAAAGAAAGAAAGAAAGAAAGAAAGAAAGAAAGAAAGAAAGAAATTGCTACAGGAGCTCGGGGCTGGCTCAGAGAGGCTGGCGTGGCCCTGGTGCTGGCGGGTGGCTGCCAAGGTGGGGAGGCGCCTCTGTGTACCAGAGGAGAGGGGAGTCCAGGTCCGGAGTGAGAGTGGGAGAGGGAAGAGCCGTGGGAGCCAGGAGAGAGGAAGACAAGAGGCCCAGAGCCTTGGGGACAGACTCCCACTGGGGACGTCTGCTTGCCGTCCATTCCGGCTGATCTCCCGGAGCCAGGGAGAAGGCTGGGGCGAAGGCACCGGGAGCCCTGGAGAGGACAGCCTCACCCCTGCGGGGATGGCGTTGACACCAGCGGGAGGACGCCGGTCCTAAGTGGTCCACCAGAGAATCCCGACGCTCCTCCCGGCTGGCTGGGAAGGCGGAGCAGGACTTAGAGGTTGGGGGACTTTAGAAGTTTGGGGAGGGGCTGGAGAGATAGCACAGCGGGAAGGGTGTTTGCCTTGCACGAGGCCGACCCGGGTTCAAATCCCAGCATCCCATATGGTCCCCTGAGCACGGTCAAGGGTAATTCCTGAGTGCAGAGCCAGGAGGAACCCCTGTGCATCACCGGGTGTGACCCAAAAAAAAGCAAAAAAAAAAAAGTTTGGGGAGCAGGAAAAATGAGAAGGAAAAAGCCAGGCTGGGCTTTAGTGAAACAAAAGGCTGATACTCGATCCGTCATTCCCCCCCCCACCCCCACCCCCCCCCACCCCGCACCCCACTTCGGGACAGATCCTGGGAACTCGGAATCCCTCTGGCTGGGCTGGGGCGGTGGGAGGCTGTGGATTAACCGGAAAGGGCGCCCCTGTGTGGAGGAGGAGAGTGAGGGGTCCCGGAGAAGGCAGGAAGGGGAGCAGGGGGATGGGAGCTGGAGGGTAGGCCCCCACACAGGGGTTCTGACCCGTGTGCTCTGTCTCTCGGGCCGGGCCAGTCACGAGTGAGAGAGACGGGACAGGTGCGAAGCAGGCAGGAAGATGGGGTGAGGGGGGGACCCTTTTCCAGGATGTGGTCCCGCCGACAGGAGCTGCGGAAACCGGAAGAAGCCCTGAGGTCTGCCCTTTTGGGGGAGGCCTGACCTTTCGGCACAAAAGTCCACTCCGCCTGTCCGCACCTTTCAGTGAGCCGGTGAGGCTCTGTGGGGACCCGCCAGCAAGGGCAGGAGCACCAGGGAGCGAGAATCATGCTTCCTGGGACACATTGGTCTTTTCGATTTCCATGTCCCGGCCCTGCCCCCAACACACACACACACACACACACACACACACACACACACACACACACATACACACACACACACACACACACACACACATACACACACACACACACACACACACACACACACACACACACACGGCCAGGCACACCCATTCCCTAATCCCTAGTATGCTGATAGGTGATCATCTCTCAGTGGAATTTTTTCCCTCCACCTAACGGGGGTGTGTAGAGGGTTGGGGAGAAGGAGCCCCAGGCGAGCAAAGGTTTGGGTGCAGGGCGGAGGCAGAAGGGGAGGGGGCGGGCAGTCCAGCGGGTAGAGCATGTGCCTTGCAGACAATCAACCTGGGTTCGATCCCCGGTCTCCCATCTGGTCCCCTGAGGACCGCCAAGAGTGCTCCCTGAGCACAGAGCTAAGAGTCAGCCCTGCTGGGGGTGGCCCCCCCACAAAAAAAAACGAAACTAAAAAAAAAAAAAAGAAACAACATAGAAGAGAGAGAAAATGAGAAGGAGTCTGAATTCTGATCTGAATGTTCCTGATCACCCTATGATGGCTTCCTAGCCATTCTCTAACAAATTACCACAGAGGGCGGCTTAAAATAACGCATATTATTTTACAGCGCAAAGGTCAAGAAGCCTAAAATGAGTGGGCAGGGCTACATTTGCCCCGGCAGCTAGAAGGGAGACTCCGGCGCCTTCTTTGCTTCTTTGCAGCAGCTTGGTGGGGCGGGGGAGGGGGGGGCTGGATACCGTGGCACATGACCGCCCCCCCAACACACACACTCCCCTCTGTCCTGCGTCCCCTTGCTCGCTCGGTACTCCTGTCTCCACTTATATGGATTCCTGTGATAGCACTGGGCCCATCAATAAATCCACGGTAATCTCTCCAGTTCCAGATCTTTTTATTTAATCTCCTACAAATCTCAGTGAGAGATTATCACAGGTCAGGGATTAGAAAATAGGCGTGCCTGGGTGTGTGTATGTGGTGGGGGGTGGGGGGCATTGAAGTAGGAAAGGCCGATATGCCCCAGAGAGCAGGCCCTCGACTTAGGGAGAGAACATCTCCATGCCCAGGGCCAGAGAGCCGGAACAGGGTTAAGGAAAGCGCTTGCCTTGCCCGTGGTCAACCCCAGTTCAACCTCCAGCACTGCACAGGGTCCCCTAAACACTGCTGGGAATCGATTCTGAGCACAGAACCGAGAAAGACCCCCCCACCCCAGCAAGCCTGGGGGCTGGGTTGCCCTCCCAAGTCAAACAAGGCCTGGAGCAATACTATAACAGGAGGGCATTGGCCTTTCACGCCGTTGACCCGGGTTCAATCCTGGGCATCTCATACGGCCCCCTGAGCACCACCAGGCGTGATTCCTGAGTGCAGAGCCAGGAGGAACCCCTGAGCATCACCAAGTGTGACACCCCGCCCTCCAAATAAAAGGAATAAAAGTGGAGTTATGCACATTCAATCAGCTTAATAAATGGCTGAATAAATAGCAGTGCTCCTACATTATAAAAAAAATAAAGAGTAGCACTGTCGTCCCATTGTTGATCGATTTGCTTGAGCGGGCACCAGTAACGTCTCCATGGTGAGACTTGTTGTGACTGTTTTTGGCATATTGATTACGCCATGGGGAGCTTGCCAGGCTCTGCCGTGTGGGCGGGATACTCTGGGTAGCTTGCCGGGCTCTCCAGGCCTGCTGAGATGGCCTTGGTGGCTTGTGAGGTGGGGGGGCCTCCCAGTGGGTGTCCCCAGGGAGGGTGGGGTCAGCCTCCTTAGGGGAGCCTGGCTGGGCGTGGTCATTGGCTCCACAGGCCCCTGCGCGTCCAGCTCTCACCACCAGGGGGGGCATAAGAGCCAAAGTGTCCCTTCAGCTCGGGGGGATCAAGAAAGGGTGGGGTGCCGGGGGAGTGTTTTCCAGAAACGGGAGGCCTGGGGTGGGGGGGGGAGGGGAGGAGGAAGAGTTTCCCACTCCCTGCCACAAAGCCTGGAAGCCCTCGGGGCCTCCATGTGACCGGTGACTCAGGGGCTTACCCAAATTTTCCCCTTCCAGTTAAAGCAAACCATATTTTTTTCCATCTCCTTTTCCTGGTTGCCTGTAGCACCACACGGCCTGTAACAAACACGTCGGGGCTCAGAAGACCTAGTGGGGGGCCCCTTAACTAAAGTCGGAATGGACCGCGGGCGGGGGCAGGGGATGTGGGGGAATCTTCCACAGTGAGACCAAAAAAACCCACTTCTCCCCTGAGAGAGAGGAAGTGACGCCAGGTGGTCAGTCCAGGCCTTGGATTTCACGCGTGTTCTAAGGGCCCTCTGGATGGTCTGTTATTTGGCCCCGTAATTACAGGCACCCATGACTGTTTCTTGGGTGCAGATAATCCTACGCCTGGCCCTGGAATAACATCCTCTTGGCATTCAGAATGAGAAGCAGCAGCCCAGCCCTGGTCTCCTTCGGCAAAGAACTGACGGTCACGGCTGGGCGTGCCGGGAGATGAGGGCTGATAAACTCCTCTGAGAAGACCTGGAGGTCCTGACAGCCCGTCACCAAAAAGGCAGCCAGCCGGCAGGTTGTGCCGAGACCCACCCACCCAGTCTTCAGGGCATGGGGGCTGGTCTCTAAGGCGCCTCCGCCCGATTTTCAGGGAGCGGTGGAAGGCAGGCAGAGGCCGGTGGATACTCTGCAGAATGTTTCCTCCTGGCCTCCACCCGTTCTCAGCCTCTGACCTAAACAGCGGAAGATCAGAGCGTTTCCAGGGAAAATAGACAGGGAAGTAAAACCCGTCTGCCCCTCCCCTCCGCCCCCAAGGAAATGTACTGCTTCTTAGGGACAGTGGGTTTCTCTGGAAGGAGACAGAGAAGAGAACCCCACTGGGAAGGAGAACATGGGGGAGGCCCCAGAGCAGAGTGTTGTAAAGGAGAAAGGAATGCAACAGCGTTGGGATAGAACAACTAGGAGTGGAGAGTATTTCCTTTCCTTTGGTTTTTTTTTTGGTTCTGGATTTGATGGCAACACTTGGAAGACTTTGGGGCTTATTCCTGGCTCTGTACTCCAGACAGACAGTGCTCTGGGGATCCATAACCCCTGTACTATCTCTCCAGCCCCCCTGCCCCGCCCCCACAGTTAATGTCACAGTTTCTCCTCCAAACTGCTTCAGCTGGGGACTGAGGGTTGTTGTGAGGTAGGTGTCAAGGCAAAAAAGCTTTTAGTCGGGGCTGGAGCGATACCACAGCGGGGAGGGCGTTTGCCTTGCCTGCGCCGACCCAGGTTCGATTCCCAGCATCCCATAGGGTCCCCTGAGCACCGCTAGGAGTTAATTCCTAAGTGCATGAGCCAGTGCATCGCTGGGTGTAAGCCCAAAAAAAAAAATTTTTAGTCTTGGGGGCTTCCTCATTCCCTGCAGTCTCACCTGGGCATCATTCCTGGCCACCGGAGCACTTGAAGCAGAGCCCTAAGCTGACAGTAGGGGACACCTATTTCAGTATACCATCTTACATCCGAACATTCTTGGTTGAAGGGTTTTGTTCACCCCCAGAAGTTAACTGCCAAGGACCCCCACAACTCACACCTAACTGCCCACCATGAGGACCTTGAGGAAGGTTTTGCAGAAGCACTAGCTCAGGTCCCCCAGGTGGACCCCACACGAGACACCTCTCCTCCCCCCCCCACACCCCGAGAGCTGGATTACCTCCTTCACGACTCAAAAGAACCCTAAGAGGTCCAATGGGTTTGGAGCTGGGATCCTTGGCAAATGCCTTCCCCAACCCCGGCCCTTGCTCCTGGTGGGGGTGAAGGGAGATGAGAGAAAGAAAAGAAAAGGGAAAAAAATCTTTCCTGGAGCTGGAGCGATGGCACAGCGGGGAGGGCATTTGCCTTGCACGCAGCCGACCCGAGTTCGATTCCCAGCATCCTATAGGGTCCCCCAAGCACCGCCAGGAGTGATTCCTGAGTGCAGAACCAGGAGGAACCGCTGAGCATCGCTGGGTGTGACTTAAAAACGAAACCAAACCAAAACAACAAAATAAAAATCTTTCCTGAACTTCAACCAATTTCTCCCAGGCTCGGAGGGCAAGCTGGGAGCCTAATAATGGGGCATTGTTCCTCAGCTGCCCCGCACTCCTCAGCCCTGCTGTGCCCACTAGCTTCAGTGGACAGGGCTCTAGCAATCTCTGCTGGGCCACTCTTGGCCTCCGGCTGCATTCAGGGAGTCCTGTTCTCTCTGCTCCTCCTTCCACCCCCCTCCCCATCCCGGTGGGTTCCTTCCCCTACTCCTGGTAGCTGCCTGGGCTTTCAGGCTGGTGATTCTTTCTTTCTTTCTTTCTTTCTTTCTTTCTTCTTTCTTTCTTTCTTTTCTTTCTTCTTCTTTTCTTTCTTTCTTCTTCTTTCTTTCTTTCTTTCTTTCTTTCTTTCTTCTTTCTTTCTTTCTTCTTCTTCCTTCCTTCCTTCCTTTTCCTTCCTTCCTTCCTTCCTTCCTTCCTTCCTTCCTTCCTTCCTTCCTTCCTTCCTTCCTTCCTTCCTTCCTTCCTTTTGTTTCACACCCGGCAATGCCCAGGGGTTCCTCCTGGCTCAGCACTCAGGAATCACTCCTGGTGGTGCTCAGGGAACCCTATGGGATGCTGGGAATCGAACCCGTGTCGGCCGCGTGCAAGGCACACTCCCTCCCCGCTGTGCTGTCGCTCCAGCCACGTGACTCTGTTCTGACGCTTTCTCCGGCCTAGGAATCCCCTCCCCAGGGCCTTGTCTGCAGACCCCGACTTTTTGGTCACAGACTCCCGGATCCCCGCTGTCTCAGAGGCCTCCCCTGACTCAGGCCAAACTTGGGAACCCACCCAGGGCCCCTCCCAGAGCCGCGGCTCCCCGGGCTTGTGTTTTACCTGCTTAGGGTGCTTCTGCCACACACAGAGATTCCGAGCCCGCGGCAGAAGCGCGGTTGGCCACCGGCACTCGGGAAAGATTTGAATGAATGCAGTGACTGACTGGATGAATGAATGAATGAAATCCTTCATGACCGGCTCTCCCACAGCTCCAGCCCTGCCTGCTCACCTCTCTCCAGCCTCCACCTTCCTTCTCTCCATTGTCTCGCACGGGAATTGCCTCCGATCATCCACACACTGTCTCCACACTAGCTGAGTGTCGCTCCGCAGACACAGGCCGCTCTCGAACCCTCCAAAACTCTGAACAGGGCCAGAGAGATAGTCCAATGGGTAGAGATAGTCTAAGGCTTTGCACGCAGGAATTACTCCTGGCGGTGCTTGGGGAGTTCATATAGGATGCCAGGGATCGAACCCTAATCAGTGCGTGCAGGGCAAGTGCCCTACCCACTGTACTATCGCTCCAGTCCCTGTGCTCTATCTTTGTAACAAAAAATTACTTCAGGAGGGGAGGAGATGGCTCCAAGGACCAGGTAGTCTAATGGGTAGAGCACTTGCCCTGCATGTGGCCAACCTGGGTTTGATCCCCGGCACCCCATACGGTCCCCTGAGCTCTTCAGGAGTGATGCCTGAGCACAGAGCCCAGAGTAAGCCCTGAGCACAAGCTGGGGTGTCCCAACATCCTCTGTCCCCCAAATCTCTGAACCTACGGCAGGAGACAAACAGGACGTACCCTGAAGGTGCCCTCAGCCTGCCCTCTGGCCCACACCCTCCTGACACAACCACACAGCAACTAAACAGGGCGCCCCCACCTCTAGGACCCCAAGACCCCTCCTCACTCCCGCCCTGGCTGAGGCCTCACTTTCAGCCGTAGCTCCCGGGAGCTGCAGCCCCAGGAGTGGCCCAGGAATCAGAAATCTCCGTGTCCCAAGCCAAAGCTCTGTGGCCATCTAGCAATCTTCTCCCTGGACCGGGGCCATCTCTTCCCACAGCAGACTCTGAAACCCTCAAACTTCCTTTTATTGTTTTTCTCTTTGGGTCACACCCGGCATTGCACAGAGATAATTCCTGGCTCATGCACTCAGGAATTTCTCCTGGTGGTGCTTATGGGATGCTGGGGATCGAACCCGGGTCTGCCGCGTGCAAGGCAAACACGCTCCCCGATGTGCTATCGCTCAAGCTTTTTATTTTATTTTTCCAGTTCCCTCCTTTACTAAAAATTTAAAATTCTTCATATGTTAATCCTGACAACTTAGTTTTGTTTTATTTTGGTATTGGTACTCTCTCTGGCAATGCTCAGAGTTTACTCCTGGCTCTGTGCTCAGGTATTGCTCTTGGCAGGTGTGGGGGACCCTGTGGGGTGCCAGGGATTAAAACCAGGTCAGCTGCATGCAAGGCAAGTACCTTACCCACTGTACTATCTCTCTGGCACCAAAAATTTTGGAACGAATCAATGAGACAAGTCTGACAATGACAGTAAGCAGGAAACCTCAGCTACAAAACCAGGAACTGGTTGATCTCTGGAGGGTGACCTTTTTTCTTTGTTTCTCTTTTGCTTGTTGTTATTTTCTTACCTTTCTGTAATGAGTGTGCTCTGCTTTTTCTTGTTTCGTTTTGTTTGGCCACACCTTGCGATTCTCAGGAGTTATTCTTAAGAGTTACTCTTGGCTTTGTACTCAGGAATTACTCCTGGTGGTGCTTGGGGAATCCATATAGGATGTCAGGGATCAACCCTAATCAGTGCGTGCAAGGCAAGTGCCCTACCCACTGTACTATCACTTCAGTCCCTGTGCTCTACTTTCGTAAAAAAAATACTTCAGGAGGGGCTGGAGTGATAGCACAAAGGGTAGGGCATTTGCCTTGCATGCGGCCAACCCGGGTTCGATTCCCAGCGTCCCATAGGGTTCCCTGAGCACCGCCAGGGGTGATTCCTGAGTGCAGAGCCAGGAGTAACCCCTGTGCATCACCAGGTGTGACCCAAAAAGAAAAAAAAAATTACTTCAGGAGGGGAGGAGATGGCTCCAAGGAGTGGATCGCAGGTGGTGCAATACATAATGCCCGGGTTCGACGCTCAGCATGGTGCCCTGCAGTCCGTGCCAGGAGTGGCATCAGCGCACTACCAGCTGCGGCCCCCAAACCAATTACTAAAGGCATCTTCATTTGGAAGTCAGCAAAACACAGAAGATGTCAATGAAGGAGAATGGCCTCAGTGTGAGAAACACACACACACACACACACACACACACACACACACACACACGGAGTGCTTGATGCCAAACGCAAGATGCAAAGAAGAATTAATTGCAAGAGGGAGGATTTTCAATTTAGGCTATTACCTGGGGGGTGGGGGTGGAAGAATCTGCAGAAAGTTTGAGGATTGAGGGCAGGGGGGCGGGGCAGGCCACACCCAGAGGTTTTAGGGGCTACTCCTGGCTCTACGCTCAGGAGTGACCCCTGGGCAGTGCTCAAGGGATTCAAACTGGGTTTGCCAGAGGTTCACACTAAGTTGGCTGCAGGCAGTCAAGCTCCTGCATGCCTGTGTGCTCTCTGTCTCTGTCTGTCTGTCTCTGTCTCTGTCTCTCTCTTGGTCCAACAGTAAGTTTCTGAGTGGCGGTGCCTGCTCAGATCTAGCCCAATGCGGAGCACTCCAGAAGTCGCCCTGGGCCGCCGGGAGGGAAGTAGGTGGAGGAGCACCTGCAAGCACTGAGTCAGGCCTCAAACTCTCCAGGCTTCCAAAGGGAACATTCCGGACGCACTCCCCAAGGGCCCGGCCTCCAACCCGCGGGGGACCTGGCTGCGCTGGCGGTGGCGACTTGAGAAGGATTTCCAGCAGCCTCCATCCGTCCTCACACCTGGGCTGTCAACTTCTTCTTCCTCTCCACCAGATACGCCCCCAGAGCGCTGGGGGAAGAAATAATAAAGTCGGGCGGGCCGTTTCCTCGCCAAGAAGGTCAAAGCCAGAGCGCTCTCGCGGCGTGGCATGCTTGAAGAAGGGAGGCTTTGCCCCGACGACCAGGGGAAGGTGCCACCCACCTGGGTGGGTGGGTGGGTGGGGGGCAGGATCTACATACAGCAGGGGGGGGTGGGCTGGAGGTCTGCTAAGACCCCCAGGATCGTGAAGTGGGAAGGGGAGAGGCTGGCGGGAAGACGGGTGCGGGCCCACCCGGTGCATCCAAGGCCAGCGGCGCGGGAAGGACGCGCGGGTTCCAGGTGTCCGGGGTGGGGGGGAGGGAACCTGGACAGAGGAGGGCGGGGCGGGGCGGGGAGGGGGCGGGGCCTGGCGGGGCGGGGCCAGCGGGGGGCGGCGCCGCGGCACATGCGCAGCCGGGCCGGCCGGGCGCCCTAAGGAGTGGCAGTTTTTAAAAGTGCAGCCCGGAGGCCCGCCCGGACGCCGCCGCCCGCACCTCCCGCGAGTCCCGCTTGCGCCCGTCCCGGCTGCGCTCGCCCTCCCCGTGTTCCACCGCCGTCCGGCCCGAGGCCCAGCACGCCCGCACCATGCCGGTGAAGGGAGGCACCAAGTGCATCAAATACCTGCTCTTTGGATTTAACTTCATCTTCTGGGTGAGTGCGCGCGGGCGCGGCGCGCTCCCCTCCCGGGGGGCTCCTCCGGGTGCGCCCGGGTCGCGGCGGCGGGCGGGCGGGCGGGCGCGCCGAGGAGGGAGGGAGGGAGAGAGGGAGGGAGAAGGCCCGGGGCTGGTGGGCCAGCGCGGACACAGGCGGGGCCCCGCGCGCTGGGAGCGGGATGCGCGCCAGGCGCAGCGGCGCGGTCGCAGGGGCGCGCCGGGGCCGGGCGAGCGGGCCTGGGCGTGCCCGGCTCCGGGGGGACCCGGGGGGCGGCGGGGGTGCGCACTTGGGAGCAGAAGGAGAGGCGGCGGCGTGGGCAGGGGGCAGCGGAGCCGGGAGGGATGCGCGCCCACCGCGGGGGCCCGGAGATCCCCGGCCGGGTCCGGTGCCCCCCGGAGAGCCGGGGGCGCGCCCGTCCCGAGCGCGAGTCGGACGCCCCGGCCGCCTCCCTCCCTCCCTCCCTCCCGAGCGCCGGCACCGTCCGGCCTTCCAGGCCTCTTGGGCTTCGTGAGAAAGTTGGAGCGCGCTGGGAAACTACCTGAAAGACTCGCTTGTCTTGATTCTCAACAACTCCCCCCTCCCCCCACTCCCTCCCCTCCTCCGCCCCCGCCCCCGCCCCGTCCGGGCGATAAGTATCTGGACTGCGGAGAAACTCGGGGCGAGTTGGGGAGAGGAGGGCAGATGCCTATCGGTGCCCCTCGTGGGATGGGTCCGGCGTTTCTGCCTTTCCGGGACGGTCGGGGTGCCAGGGCTCGCCCCCTTCCCGGCGCGGGGGCTCCAGAACGCTCCCGCCCGCCGCAGCACCTCGCGCAGCGCGCAGCGGCTGAGGGTCCTGCAGAGACAGGAACTGGAATCTCCCCCCATCTAAACGCAGCAAGCCCCCTCCACTTGTCCCTCTGGCGGGGAAGGAGCTTGGAAAGGCAGCCCCCTCTCAGCCCCCCCGCAGCTGCTCCGGAAGCCGGAGTGTGCTAACAATCTGGACCAAAACTGTTGGGGTGGGTGGGGGGGCACCTCCGGGCCCCCCCTCCAACGCTGGGCCAGTCTCCTAAGGACTCGGGTGGGCTGGCAGGAGTGCCGGATGCCCAGCCTGGCCTCTGCCCTGGCTAGAGTTGGCGGGCCCCAAAACTTGGGCAACCCCCACTACGTGCGCCTTATCCTATCCTGGCGGCACTCCACCATCCTCCCCCCCACACACACTCCCGCCCCCATATTCCCACCGGCCAGCCTTGAGCTGCCAAGCTGGGCTTCCTCTCACCACCCCCTGGCACTGGGAAAGAATGTAGAAGGGTGTGTTGGCCCCGCCCGGCCCCACCCTTGCCCTTTGGGGAGTTTTCCGGCTCTCCTCCACCCCTGCCTGTGCTCTCTCTGGGGCTCAGTCCTTTGCCACTCCGCTGACTGAGTCTGCACCATGGGGGGTGGGGGAGGCAAAGGGGGGGGGCAGAGAATGCCACCCTCCTCCCATGCACAGGCTGGGGGCTGATGGGCGGCTCCTGGGGCCCCCCCTGGTATCTGCTTGGGCCTGCCACCCCCACCCGCTTTCAGAACCACCACGGGCACTGCGGCCCGGCTGTGCCGTCCGAACTGGCCACCCGGCGCCGGGCATGATGGATTCTAGGGCGGGAATGATTTTCGAGATCGTCCAGTCCAGCTCCCTTCCCCTGGGTCAGGCGGCAGAGAGGGGGCGGGGGACAGAACAGGGTGGGCCCTGGAAGGGCCACCTCTGCGCCCAGCAGGGAGGGGCAGCTGCTTCTGGGACGGGTCCGGGAACAGCGGTTCTGCCTGCAAAGCCCTTTTGCAAGTGGGGTGTTGGACTCGGGACCGGAAGCACGGACCCATGCCACAGGTGGCGGGACCTGGCCAGGGTCACGTGACAGGAGAGGGTCCGGAGGGAGTCAGAGGCGAGGCGGGTCCGTTGGCAGTGCCCCCTGCGGCTTCAAGCCCGGTCCCCAGGGCCCTGAAGCTTGAAACAGAGCTGGGGCCCTCAGGGGGGGCTGCGGGGGGATGACTCACAGCCCCTCTCTCTGGAGACCGTAGGCTCCAACCTCGTGATTTGGTTTTGGTCTTTGGGCCACACTCAGCGGTGCTCGGGGCTTACCCCTGGCTCTGCACTCGGATTCACGCCTGGCCTTGCCCGGGGGACCATATGGGAGGCCGGGGAGTCGAACCCGGGTCAGCCACGTGCTAGACAGGCGGGCGGGCGCCTTCCCTGCTGGCGTCGCTCTTGGCTTCTGACGTTGGGGATTTGGGGGCCTGATGTGGGTCTCTGAAAAACAGGAGCTGGGAGGGCAGAGTGGTGTGGAGGAGGGTCTGGGAGGACGAGAAGCCGCCTCAGTGGCCCTCAGTGACAAGCCCCCCGGGGAGGGGGAAGCGCCCCCCTCCTCCACTCCCCCCTCCCCGTCTCCCTGCACAGCTTGCAAAATGGGGGAACCTTATTCTGCTGCCAGAGTGGTTGGAACTCGGGGTGAGGGTCAGGCTGCCGGCGGGGTGGGGAGGAGATGGAGGGGGGGTCTTTCTAACTCGCACCCCAGTGAGACAATCCAGTCCCCCACCCCAGCCCCTCTCACCCTCCGTGGCCCAGAAATAGAGGGGCTTGTCCTCACCTCGCTGGTGTGGGACACGGCAGTCACTTGGCCGGGAATGCCGAGCACTGGGCACTCGGCCCGCCCTGTCCTGGCCGGCCCCACAGCAGGCCACTCTCATGGACGGACACCCCGTGGGCGTGTGGGTGCGGCGCGAATGTTCTGGAAAGGTTTCTGCCACCCACCGCCTGCAGCCCGGGACCTTCCCACACCAACCCAGGGGGGGGGCCTGAAGCTGATGGGGGGGAGGGGCAGAGGGCTGTGGGCGCCCAGACGCGTCCCCCCATGTGGGGGCCAGACTCTGGCCTCGGTCTCCGCGTAGCCCCACCCTTCCCTCGGCCCACTGGGGCTGAGGGGGGCTCTCTGGGGTCAAGGTCCTCGTTTCCCCCTCACCAGGTGCAGCTGGGAGGGCCAGCCCAGGGGGGCGAGCCGGGGATACCCATAGATTCCGGAGACGTCCGGCTGTCCCCACTGTGACTCCCGAGGGGACAGCTGAGGATGATGGGGTGCAGCGGGGACCCGGAGAAGTGTTGGCAGCTGCTCCGCCCCGCTGGGCACCTCTGCCGGCTCCCACACCTGGACGTGCCTGTTGCAGTGTTGGCTGATGAAAAGGCCAGAGTGGGCGGGAGTGGAGGGGGCTGTCCTCCGGGGGTGCCGGCCGGAGCCCCGCCCCCAAAGTGGAACCCGTGTGCATGTGGCTAAGCCAGCAGAAAGTCCACCTTTGGCTCCACAGCGCCCCCCTCCGGGGAGGGCGGACGGGCGGGGCGCCCGAGGCCACGTGTGGGCGTCACCCAGGGTCTTTATGGCTTTTCCCGGGAAGGGTGTCACCACCTGGAGAGAGATTTAGAGGCACACTGGATTCCTCTGAACAGCCTCCAGGCCCGGGCCGGGCTTGTGGCTCAATCATTAGCAGACGCCTGAGCCTTCTGGGGAGGGAAGGGGACCTGGGAGTTGGATCCGCGGCTCCCCCCTGAATTCCCCACCCCCACCCCACTCCTCTTCTCAAGAGTGGCCCCAAGCACTGGGTGTGGCCTCTGTTTAAAATATTGGTGGGGCTGGAGCCATAGATAGCACAGCAGGTAGGGCTTAGCATTGCATGCGGCCCACCCAGGTTCCATTCCCAGCATCCCATGTGGTCCTCTGAGCTCAGAGCCAGGAGTAACCCCTGAGCATCGCCGGGTGTGACCTCCCCCCAAAAAAAAATAAGTAAGTAAAAACATATTGATGGGTCTGGAGCAATAGCACAGCGGGGAGGGCGTTTGCCTTGCACACGGCCGACCTGGGTTCGATTCCCAGCATCCCATAGGGTCCCCTGAGCACCGCCAGGAGTAATTCCTGACTGAAAAGCTAGGGGTAACCCCTGAGCACCATCGGGTGTGACCCAGAAAGAAAAAAAAAAAAATTGAGAGACCAGAGTGATGTGCTGGGGAATTCGGCGCCTGGTTTGCACACGGCCCACCCGGGTTCCCCATGTGATGCCTGGAGCGCTGGGTGTGGCCCCCCACCCCCCACGTCAAGAAAGAAAAGGATGGGGGCTGGAGCGATAGCACAGCGGGGAGGGCGTTTGCCTTGCACACATAGCCCACCCGGGTTCGATTCCCAGCATCCCATAGGGTCCCCTGAGCACCGCCAGGGGTAATTCCTGAGTGCAGAGCCAGAAGTAACCCCTGTGCATCACCGGGTGCGACCCAAAAAGCAAAAAAACAAAAAAGAGAGAGAAAGAAAAGGAAGGAAGGAGCAAACTTCCTTTTCCAGACTCCCCTAATTTCAGGGGGTGCATCACATGGGGACCCAGAAGCTGCTCTGTCTTAACATTCTGCACTCTGCCAGGGTTCGAACCCAGGACTCCCACATGCACAGCCTCCCTCTCACGCCCTTCTGTGCCTTCTCCCCAGCCTCTGGCTCTTCCTGTGGCCACTGGAAGCTGCAGGTTCAGCCCGAACCTGAACCTGCCTCGCTCAGAAGCAGCCCCCTACAAAGCCCTTCTCCCCCCCCAACCCCCCACCCCCCGCTGAGCGCCTTCCACCGACTCCCTGCTGCCACCACACCTGCCTGGCCGGCCAGCGTGCTCACACCTCCCTGGGTGGCGCTGGGTGGGGCCGTCGGTGGCCCCGGGGCCGTGGGCGGCCATGGACGGAGAGGCCTGACTTCTGGAGAGAATCACCCCCCCAGCCGCGGGGGTCTTGGGAGGGCATCCCAGGCTTCCTCCTTCCTGTAGCCCGGGCCGGGGCCAATTCTGGTTCTTTCTAGGGTATGTCTGTGCCTCAGACGACAATCAGGGGGGGCCCTGAGGTCACCAGCATGGCCCTGACCTCCCTGGGGGCTGTGTCCGCCGGACCACCTGGGCAGGGATGGGCAGAGAAGACCAGGGAGTCGGGGGCAGCTGCTTGTGTCCAACCCCGGGGTGGGCAGGGCGTTTCCTCCAGACCCCTCTGCGATGGCCCCCAAAGCAGCCTTGCGCGCTGTGACGTCACGGCTCCGGCCGGCGCCTGGTGGGGGTGGTGGGGAGCCCCCCGTTGTTCTCTGTGGCCCAGGGAGAGCCTTCTCGGCCCGGCCCCGGGTGGGGGGGGGCCTGGACGGGGCTGCCCGCCTGTGGGCTCTGCCTTCTGACGCCAGAGCGCTTGCGGGTTTCCAGGGCTGGAAAAAGCCACGCCGGGCCGGGCCTGTTGCTTTTTTTCCGTGAGTGAATGCATGCAGCTGTGGACGGCCGTCTCCCGATGAGATAATTTCATAATAATTACATCCATCTGCGGGCCCCTCCCGGGAAATGCCAGACCCGGACTTGGGGGGGGGGGGTTAAGGGCTGTCTGCTGTCCTGCTCGTCCGGAGGGTCGCGTTCTTCTGAGGCCCTCGCCCGAAATCCAGCGGGCCTGCCTTCAGGAAAAAAAGTACGAGATTACCCCGTTGTGTTTTGTTCACTGTTGTGGGTGCAGACCCTCCCCCCGCCCCCGCCCAAGCAGTGCTGGGGAACTTGGTCCCTCCCCACAGTTCTCAGCGAACCAGGCCTGAAGGTTCAATGCAGCAACTGCTCTGGGCCTTAGAGTGCGGGAGCCCCTGGGCCCCTGGTGGTTTAGGGGCCACCAAGGCCACACCCAGCAGTGGTCAGGGGACCAGGCGATCGATGCTGGGGATCAAACCAGGATCTGGCATATCCAGGGCATGCACTCCAGTTCTAACTGGGCCCATAACTCCAGGATTTTTTGGTTTGGTTTGGTTTGGTTTGGGTGTTGTTGTTTTTGGGTTTTTTTCGTTTGTTTGTTTGGAGCGATAGCATAGGGGGTAGGGTATTTGCCTTGCACGAGGCTGACCCGGGTTCGATTCCTCCTCCTCTCCCTCTTGGAGAGCCCGGCAAGCTACCAAGAGTATCCCACCCACACGGCAGAGCCTGGCAAGCTCCCCGTGGCATATTTGATACGCCAAAAACAGTAACAACAAGGCTCAGAGTGGAGATGTGACTGGTGCCCGCTCGAGCAAATCGATGAAGAACAGGATGACAGTGCAGTGCTAAAAAAATGTACCTGGAGATCCAAGACCAGAGAGGTCATACTGGGTGCTGCCTTGCACGTGGCTGACCTGGGTTGGATTCCCAGTTACCACATAGGGACCCATAAGCACCGCCAGGAGTGATCCTTGAGAGCAGAGCCCGGAGTGAGCCCTAAGCATCACCAGGTGTGGCCCCCAAAACAAAGAAAACTAAAAATCTGGAGATTCATGGAGTTCATTAGAACATCCCATATTGATTTTTCTCAGCCCCTCCATCCCCCTCCCCCCCGCTGATTTTCTACTTTGTCCTGAACCCTGTGTTTCTGCCTTAAGAAGAGAGTTGCCATAGGCTCTTCATTCTCAGCAATGAAAAACAAATTATCAAATGATGCCTTTTCGGCAGGTCTGATTGTTGGGGGAAAATTCCAAATAATAATAGTGAGTTTTCTGTTGAAATATTGAATGTAATCAAAGTATAGAGAGAGTAAAGTGAAAATCATCAGCCACACAGGCAGGGTGGGGGGTAGGATGGGGGGTACACTGGGGTTCTTGGTGGTAGAACATGAGCACTGGTGAAGGGATGGGTGTTTGATCGTGGTATGACTGAGACTTAAACCTGAAAGCTTTGTAACTTTTCTCTTGGTGACTCAATTGAAAAAAAAAGAAGAAGAAGCAGCGAGTTGCCCCCAGGGAAGGAGGGCGAGAGTCAGGACCAGGATTCAGGGATCTGAGGAAGGCGTGATTCGAACCCCAAGCACAGACAGGCTAGGAGCTGGCCTCCCCGCCCAGCCTCGTCTCTGCCTGCTGAATCACGGCCCATGAGTCGCTTGACTCTGGATTCATCTAATGAGTGTCTGGCTTCTGGTCCACATCAAAAAAGCCAATTTTATGAGCTTGTGGCCAAGGTGAGCTGCTCGGGCTGGGTTTGCCCAAAGCTCGGTGACTTGTCTTTGTTGGGGACAGAGAAACGATAAGTGCCGGGGTTACGGCACTTGGACGCGGCCACCCCGGGCTTCATCGCCAGCAACGCAGATGGGTCCCCCAAGCCCACCTGGAATGACCCCTGAGCTTGGGGCCAGGAGTGAGTCTGGAGTGGGGGGTGGGGGGGGAGGGTGGTCATCTGGGGACTTGAACTTTTTTTTTTCTTTTTGGGTCACACCCGGCGATGCACAGGGGTTCCTCCTGGCTCTGCACTCAGGAATGACTCCTGGCGGTGCTTGGGGGACCCTGTGGGATGCCAGGAATCGAACCCGGGTCGGCCGCGTGCAAGGCAAACGCCCTCCCCTCTGTGCTATCGCTCCAGCCCCAGGACTTGAACTTCTGAGGAGACGAGACACAGCGTTGTGGAGTGGTGGGGCAGCACCAAGCTCTCTGACGTGGAAGGGACCCAGATTCACCAGGACACCCCAGGGGGGGCGTCAGAGGGGCCTGGGAGGGTCAGTCAGAGGGCTGCAGCACCACACCACACCGGCAGATACCCCCGAAAGTAGTCCCCGATATTGGGGGCTGCTAAGGAGAAGGGTTCTTTGGGGGGGATACCGACTTGAAGAAAGAGCTGATCGATTGTGGCCACGCGTCTGTGATTTGGGGTTTGGGGCCACACCCAGCCGTGCGCAGGGCGCTTACTCTTGGCGCTGTGCTCAGGGATCACTCCTGGCAGCGCTCGAGGTAAATTGTTTGGTGCAGGGACAAGCACCTGCCCCGCTGTCCTATCTCAGTGGCCCCAGATGTCATGTCTCACGGGTCCTTTCTCTTGGCCCCTCCTGCCGGCATATGCCAAGGAGGAGCAGAGGCGAAAGTTTCTGTTGGCTGTGGTGGAGAGAAAACCCTCCTCAGAGACCCCAGCGTGCACTCGGGGCGCCGGTGAACCCCACCCAGTCCTAGGCCGGCCAGTAGCCCGTGACTCTTAACCGGGTGACTTTTTGCTGAGCTACTTCCTCCCCACCCTGCCCCGGACTTGGAGGGTAACCCCAGGCTTACTTATAATCCCCAGATGAGTTGCATGTTGGTGTTGGAAGTACAAAAACAAGGTGTGTAGGTCAGAGTAGAAAAATCATCTTGTGTGTGTGTGTGTGTGTGTGTGTGTGTGTGTGTGTGTGTGTGTAACCCCAGGCTTAACTATAATCCCCAGACGAGCTGCAGGTTGGTGTTGAAGTACAAAAACAAGGTGTGTAGGTCAGAGTAGAAAAATCATCTTGTGTGTGTGTGTGTGTGTGTGTGTGTGTGTGTTGGTGGGAGGCGGGGAGGAGGTAGGACTGGATAAAAGCCAGGCACAGCACTACACTGCAAGCAGCTTCCTGTTCCCGGTATTGATGGAATTGGTGGCATTGATGTATCAGTGGTGTGGTGGAAATCTGTGAAGGGAGAGAAAAAAAAACACACACACACAAAAACCAGCATCCTCTGGGGTGAGAGCCCTCTGCTTCCTGGAGAGCTGAGTGGGGTGTTGTGGAAAGCTCCGTCTCTGGTCCGACACTGAATGATTGTGTCTCCCCTGCAAGTTCAGCCCCTAGATCCCCCCGACCTATTTGCAGGTGGGGTTCTTGGGGAGTCATCAGGCCCCGAGGCTGGCGTTCGGTGAGTGCTGAGTGATAGTACAGCAAAGAGGGCACTTGCCTAGCTCGAGGCTGACCCAGATCAATCCCCGACACCACCTAAGGGTCCCCTGCGCACGAGCCAGGAGGAATCCCTGAGCACCCCTGGGTGTGGTCCAAAAACCCCAATTTAAAAAAAAAAAAAAAAAAAGAGGCCCTGAAGGAGAGCCCAAAATGTAGTTCTTCAGCGGACACCAGGTCGGCCTTTGTCTTCAGCCTCCCGGCCCCCGGAGCCGCGAGAAGGACGCCTCTGTGACTGCAGAGCCTCTGCTGGCCCCCGCAACAGATTGAGACAGGGTCACCTGCTGGTCTGAGGGGCCACCCCTTCCCTCCAGGCGAGCTATTGCAGTGTGCGGCGTCCCCTTCACCGGGCTATTGCAGTGTCCAGTGTCCCCTTCACCAGGCTATTGCAGTGTCCAGTGTCCCCTTCACCAGGCTATTGCAGTGTCCAGCGTCCCCTTCACTGGGCTGTTGTAGTGTCCAGCGTCCCTTTCACTGGGCTCCCTCGCCGTGCCCTCTCAGCAGCGCTGCTCCTGAGCTTCCCATTCGGGAAGTCCGTGCCCATCATGCCTGTCCCCGTCACCCTCCGTGTGGTGCTCACCTTCCTGCTGGACATCTGCCCAGGTGCCGTAAAGCAGGACCCTAGAGCGATAGCGCAGTGGTTAGTGTACTCGCCCTGGAATGCGGCCGACCCGGCTTCCGCTCCACTTAGCCCTGGCAGAAAGGACTCCTGAGCACAGAGCTAGGGATCAGCCCTGAGCACTGCCGGGGGTGGCCTCCCCAAAACCAAACTCAAGCCGTGAGTGATGGTATACATTTCGGGGGACAAAATGTTGCATGGGTGGGGGGAGCAGAGCGGGTGCCGGCCTTGCCCTCCGCAGACCCAGGTTCGATCCCCGACGTCCCATGTGGTCCCCCTGGAGCCCACCAGGAGTGATTCCTGAGCACTAGAAGTAACCCCTGAGCACTGCTGGGCATGACTCAAGAAGCAAAAACAACGGGGCTGGAGCGATAGCACAGCGGGGAGGCGTTTGCCTTGCACGCGGCTGACCCGGGTTTGATTCCCAGCACCCCATAGGGTCCCCTGAGCACCACCAGGAGTGATCCCTAAGTCTAGAGACAGGTGTAAGCCCTGTGCATCGCCAGGTGTGACCCAAAAAGAAAAAAAAAAAAAAGCAAAAGCAAAATGAAACAGTGTCGAGAGCAGATTCTCTCCAAGCCCGGGAGACCACCCTGTCCACTCCGCTCCCCAGAGCACAGCCCCGACCCCCTCAGACGCAGACACCCAGGAAGCTCATCTCAGAACCTCAGAGGGAACCAGATCTTCTTCTGGGCCGGGGAGGGACCCCCGGGGTGAGGAATGGTGGCGTTAGCCCCCCCTTGCCCCCGGCTGGGGCTGAACCATGAGCCTAGGGCATGGGCCTTTCATCAGGAGCTCGGGGTTCCCCTCCTTGGGGGCTCTCCTTTGGGGGTTTAAGGAAAGGAGACAGGAAGGAGGGGCAGTGAGACTAGGATGGGGGGCTCAGAGAGACTGGAACAGGCTCGGGGGGAGAATGGAGTAAGCGGCAACTGATCTTTGTGTGCACGGCCTGGTTCTCCGAGCTGTGCCAGGTGCTCACTGCAGGGGGCTGGAGCAGGGACCTTCCGGTGGGGGACAGAGTAGGATCCTGCTCAGGCCTCTTTGGACCTTTCAGGAGAGCGAGGGGCCCCCTTGGGAAAGGGGGTCAGGTGGGACCAGGAGGAGGCCAGAGACTAGGCAGGGATAAAGCCTGGCTCGAGAACAAATGATTCTGAGGGAACCCGGGCTCAGGGCGGAGCAGATGAATGAATGGTTGAGGCTTGGGGCTGTTCGGGCCTCAGGTCTCTAACTCAGGCCTCAGGCCTCTAACTCAGGCCTCGGGTCTCTAACTCAGGCCTCGGGTCTCTAGCTCAGGCCTCGGGTCTCTAACTCAGGCCTCGGGTCTCTAACTCAGGCCTCGGGTCTCTAACTCAGGCCTCGGGCCTCTAGCTCAGGCCTCGGGTCTCTAACTCAGGCCTCGGGCCTCTAACTCAGGCCTCGGGTCTCTAACTCAGGCCTCGGGCCTCTAACTCAGGTCTCGGGTCTCTAACTCAGGCCTCAGGCCTCTAACTCAGGTCTCGGGTCTCTAACTCAGGCCTCGGGTCTCTAGCTCAGGCCTCGGGCCTCTAACTCAGGCCTCGGGCCTCTAACTCAGGCCTCGGGCCTCTAACTCAGGCCTCGGGTCTCTAACTCAGGTCTCGGGTCTCTAGCTCAGGCCTCGGGCCTCTAACTCAGGCCTCGGGCCTCTAACTCAGGCCTCGGGTCTCTAGCTCAGGCCTCGGGCCTCTAACTCAGGTCTCGGGCCTCTAACTCAGGCCTCGGGTCTCTAACTCAGGCCTCGGGTCTCTAACTCAGGCCTCGGGTCTCTAGCTCAGGCCTCGGGCCTCTAACTCAGGCCTCGGGCCTCTAACTCAGGCCTCGGGTCTCTAGCTCAGGCCTCGGGCCTCTAACTCAGGTCTCGGGCCTCTAACTCAGGCCTCGGGTCTCTAACTCAGGCCTCGGGTCTCTAACTCAGGCCTCGGGCCTCTAACTCAGGCCTCGGGTAAGCTGCCCAACTCCCAGGCCCAGAGGGCTGAGGAGCACTGAGCCCTTAGTCCCCCCCCCCAGGGTCTGTTTGCTTAGATGAAGTGTTTGGGGCAGAGTCTTTCTGGCCCGTGTGGGTCTTGCAAGCAAATATTTGAGCATTTGCTGCCTAAAAAGTAGGAGGTGGGAAGCGAGGGCAGGGAGCCTGGGGAGCCTTGACTTTTGTCCTCTGGGCTGGTGCCGAGAGTGGCCCGTGGGTGGGGGAGGCGGGGGAGGGGAGGGGGAGGGCAGGCAGCTGCCAGACAAATGCCGATCCAGGCCCTACCCTCCCTGGAAAGGGGGACCTGGGGAGGGGGCTCTCTCCCTTCTTCCCTTCTTCTACCCTTCTGGGCCATGCGGCAAATGGTGACCACAGTGGAAGGGGAGTTCGCAAGTCCCCAAGAAGAAAGTGTATGAGAGAGAGAGAGAGAGAGAGAGAGAGAGAGAGAGAGAGAGAGAGAGAGAGAGAGAGAGAGGGAGGGAGAGAGGGAGAGGGAGAGAGGGAGAGGAGTGGGAGAGGGAGAGGGAGAGGGAGAGAGGAGAGTGTGTTTTCTCAAATAGTCTACAAGGGGTATGTGGGTGTGTGGGTGTGTGCACATGTGTGCTTGTATGTGTCTGTGCATGTGTGCACATACGTCCCAGAGCTGGTACATGGTCTATAAAGTCTAGAAGTGTACATGTTCCACAGAACTGAGCCACAAGACTAAAGTGCGTAAGCGTGTGTGTGTGTGTGTGTGTGTGTGTGTGTGTGTGTGTGTTTCTTGCCAGACATCTTAGCAAGGCAGACACAATGGAAAACAAATGTGTGTGTGTGTGTGTGTGTGTGTGTTACTCTGGAATTTAAAGCAAAACATCCCCCGTGTCAGATGATTTTGGTTAAGCCCAGAATGCCTGCTTTCAGTGGAAACCCGATTTATGGGCCGGCCGGGCTGGGTCCCCTAGCTGCCAGGCGGGCGGTGGAAACCGGAGAGGCCACCTCTTGTTTGGAAAGAGGTCAGCCCGGCCCGAGGCCCTTCCTCCCGCCCCCGGCCCCCTGCCTCCGGGAAGCTGTCCGTGTCCTGGGAAGAGAGGGCCGTGCTCCGCTCTTGAACCCGTTCTGGCCACGACAGCAGGACCAAGAGTTCCAGGGGCTGCAAGTATTCGTGCTTGGTGTGCAGGCGGCCTGGGTTCGAGCCCTGCCCCCGTAGCACCCCAGGGTCCCAAGCACTGGGCCAGGAGTGTTGCCGGGCGTGGCCCCTGGACAGACAAACCACAGCCCAAACCACAGAGGCGTGTGCGGTCCATCATCCTCCACTTCACCCACCCGTGCTGTCCGAGGAAGGGGACTGGGTGACCTCCACCAGGCAGCCACGCGCTGCCCCCGTACCTGCTGTGTGCCCGTGGGGACACCTCTTGCCGCTGTTTTCTTGCGCCTGTCACTCAGCCCGTAAGGTCAGAGCGATGACGGGTCAGGTGATCGGGAGCGGCGGCCAGCAGCCGTGAAGCCGGCTGTGCGTGGCCACTTGCGGTGACCGGGAGCCTCGTCGTGTCACTCGCTTCCCTCTCGGCCTCACTCCACGTCCCGCAGCAGCCGCCACCTCGGGTCCCCCTTTGTGCTTTTTTTTGGGGGGGAGGGGGTCACACCCGGCGATGCACAGGGGTTCCTCCTGGCTCTGCACTCAGGAATCACTCCTGGCGGTGCTCAGGGGACCCTATGGGATGCTGGGAATTGAACCCAGGTCGACTGCGTGCAAGGCAAACGCCCTCCCCGCTGTGCTATTGCTCCAGCCCCTTACTGACTTTTTTTTTTTTTGGCCCCTTTGTGCTTTTCTTTGTCTTTCAGTCTCATCCAGTGGTGCTGGGGATCCGGCCCCGGGTTCCCACATCCTCCATGCAAAGCATGACACGCCCCATGATGTACATGAAGACCTTACGTGTCCTTTTTTTTTTTCCAAGTTTCATTATTTTTTCCCCCTCTGGTATTTAGAAAGAGCCCACTATGTGTAGAGATGGCTTGAAGAACACCGGCCGCCGTAGGCAGACAGACAGACGGATGGTGGTGGCGGTGGGGGGATGGGGGGGCTTACCCAGAGTGCCTTGCGGCGGGGCCTCCCCCGTCCCGGGGCTTCTCTTGGAGAGGGCACGAACCCGACTGGCTGCTGGGCCTTTGGAGGCAGATGCCGGCTCCTGCTTGGGGCCTCACACACTCGGGCCCCGGGGCTCTTGCACCACGTCTGTCTTGGAACTCATTTCCTTCCCCAAACTGCCCCCCTGCCCCCTCGGTGCCTGGCGGCGCCTCAGCCCCCTCCGGGTTTGACGCCTCCCTATGCCAGCCTCCCGAGGGTGCCGGGTCCCCAGGAGAGCGAGCGCCCTGCCGTGCCTTGTCGGCTTCACGGCCGGCCCATGGTGGGCGGGAAGGCCTAGTGCTGCGGTTGGCCAACACCAGCCGACTCCCGGCGCTGGGGAGACCTTTGCAGGAGCGCGGCCAGCGGCAGTCACCGTCCTCCTGGCCCGCCTGACCAGCCCTCCAGGGTCGCGGCTGCTGTTGGCAGCTGCAAGCCACACGTAGAGGACCGCTGGCCTCGATGGTCCCCCCATTGCTTGTTTGGTTTTTGCTTTTTGGGTCACACCCAGCGATGCACAGGGGTCACTCCTGGCTCACGCATGCAGGAATCACTCCTGACAGTGCTCGGGGGACCCTGTGGGATGCTGGGATTAAACCTGGTTGGCCGCGTGCCAGGCAAACGCCCTCCCGGCTGGACTATCACTCCGACCCCATTTTTTTTATTTCTATGCATATATTTATGGACTTTTTTTCTTGGCTTTTTGGGTCCCACCCGGTGATGCACAGGGGTTACTCTTGGCTCTGCACTCAGGAATCACTCCTGGCGGTGCTCGGGGGACCCTATGGGATGCTGGGAATCGAACCTGGGTTGATCACATGCAAGGCAAACGCCCTCCCCGCTGTGCTATTGCTCTAGGCCCCCCTTCCCCCCTCCCCCCCCACCCGCCCTGTTGCCTTTGAGGGTGTGTGCTACCTCCCTGAGGCTGGAGTGCTGACCTGAGATGGGTGTCCTCCCGTCCCTGGGCCGTGAGTCTGTCTTCTCGCACCGAGGAGGGGTTGCTGGGAACGCCATCCACGACGCCCAGCCCTGTGAGAGTCGCCTGCGGCGTCACTGCAGCACACGGGCAGGCCCTAGCCGGTAGCGGGCCCTCTTGCCAAGAACCGTTGGCTGATTTGCTTCCTTGGAGAAGCGGAGACAAGTTCGGGGCACCCTTGTTTGAGCTTTGGGGCTTACTGCCGGCTCCGTGCTTCAGGGGACCATCGACGGTGCCGGGGCTGATTGGACCCTGGTGGGCTATTGGGCTGTGTGCAAGGCAGACACTTCCCTAGTCAATCATCTCTCCGACCCTCTCGGGGGTGGGTTTTTGTATGGGTGCAAGGCCAGCATTGGGCCACAACCAGCTGTGCTTGGCCCATACCTGGCTCTGTGCTCAGGGGTCACTCCTAGAGGGGCCCTGGGGACCCTGTGCGGTGCCAGGGATACAACCCTGGGCCACCAAGGACAAGGCAGGTGCCCGCGTTGACCCTTAGTCAGGGCAAACCCTGGAGATTTTCCCCCTCTGCTTACGGGGCAGTTGGGTGGGCCCTGGTTGGTTTGGCTGCGGAGGGAGGCCCTGGTCCTCCCCCAGGGCCTGAAGGCCTTTGTCCTTCCTGGGACCCAGCGTGCCTCCATGGGAAGGAGCCATCCGGCTCCTGCCTGTTCTTGCCGGCTGGCCCGGCCCAGCCTCCCGACTGTGAATCAGCCCATCCCCGGAGACTTGGCATTGGGTGGGGAGCCGGGGTTGCCATGGCGACGGTGGAGGCCCAGCGCCCACAGGTCTGGGTGGCCTGACTTGTTTTTCAGTGTTGGAGCCTGTGTGAACATAGAAACCCTTATCTGCACGCCGGGGCTTCTTGGGGGCAGGCTGGGGCTGGGGGAGCCCAGAAAAGCCAGGAGAAGGACGGCCTCCCCCTCCCCTGACCCCCCCCCCCTCGGGTCTGTTACTCACCACCAGGGCGCCCGGTGGGGCTCAGCCCAGGTTCCCAAGTCAAAACAGCCAGGGACAAACAGGATAGGGGCTGGGGCGTAAGTGGGACAGACCCAGGGTTGGATCAACACACACACACATACACAGCACTGCCAGGTGTGGTGCTAGTGGCCCCAGGACTCCCCCCAGCACCGCAGGGTGTGGTCCCTATAAAGATAACAAACAAGCTTCCAAAGGTGGGGGCCGGGGAGGGGGAGGGAGACATTTCTATCCACTTGTCCTCTGACCTGTCACCTGGTCACTCCTTCCTGTGTCATTTCACCCACAGAAAGACCGCCCTGGCCTCCTGGCCTCCTGGCCATTCTCTCCTGGGCCTTGTGGGGTGCTGGGAGGCAGTCTGGGGGTAGGAGGAGGGGAAAGGGGTGTTCTCCTGGACCCAGCACCTCCCGCCAGCTCCCGGAACACCCCTGGCCACTGTCAGAGGTGTGGGCCTCGTTGCTGCTCTCTCACTGGCTGTGGCCTTGGGGTAGTACTGGGGTCAGGGGTAAGCACCCCCCCACACACACACACCCCACACATACCCACAGCATGCCTCGCGCCCACACCCCCCCCCCACATATTCCCATACCACACCATGCCAGGTACCCACACAGCGCACGTGCACACACACACACCCACCCACATACCCCCACAGCATGCCTCACCCTTACACACACACACACACACACACACACACACACACACACACACACACACAGAGAACACCAGCACACACCCATCTCCTACACCCCCATATTTCCACACCACACCATGCCACCCATACACACATAACATCACACACACACACACACACACACACACACACACACACACACACACACACACAGCCCTCCCCTGCCCACCAGCTGCTCCTCCCTCCTGGCCGCCTCAGCCATCTGCAAGCGGCCTTCAGCGCCCGGGTCAGCGGGGCCGTGGGGGCGCCCAGCCCTCGATGCCCTCTGGCTCCCGCCTTCGCTGGGCGTCCCGTCCGAGGTGCCAGGTGCCCGGAGCCGCGGGGCTTGGGAGATGCCGCCTCCGCTTCCCCGGGGCCCACCGCTGTCCTTTCACTCCGGGGGGGGGACTGTGAGCCCACTCCCACAGCAAGGCATGGGTGCCCCTCGCCGAAATCCTGCTCTCTGCCCCCTCCCCCTCCCCCCTGCACGCTGGGATGGTGCATCAGGAAGGCCAGTGGGGAAGTGGGAGCAGGTTCGGGTCACGGCGGGAGTGCACTGCCTGGGGAGGGGAGGGTCAGCGTAAGTTGGCTGCGAGAAGGGGTGACCAGGGCAGAGGCCGGGAAGCACTCGGGAAACTTCTTCGGGTGCTGTTGGCCCATCAAGGAGCCCGGGAGGCCGAGGAGGCAGGGCCGGGTTCTGTGGCCTCGTCCTGCCTTGAGAGCAGAACCCCACCCCTCCCCACCCTCCCCCATGCCCAGAGCCAGAGTTGCCCCGGGCAGGGCAGCCTCGGGGCGTTGGGGGCTGAGGGGCAGGCGGGTTGGAAGCACCCAGCAGTGCCTCAGTCTTGGAAGTCCTCCCCAGGATGCAGGGGTGGGGGGGGGCGACCCGCCCAGGGAGGTGCGGAGGGCAGGGGGCACGTGTCCAGGTGTGTGGGCAAAGGCTCGGGGGCAGAGCTGAGCGGAGAGTGGGGAAGAGGGCAACGACAAGGTGGCTCCTGGAGGAGAAAGGGAGGGAGACAGACAGACAGAGACCCCAGTACTACTTGGGCAAAAGCTTGTCATTGGACTCGTGGGGGTACTCCTAGCACAGTGCTCTGTGGTTCTCGGGAGATCATGCCGTACTAGGTTTTGGATCTAGGGCCCACAGGCTCACCGCCCCTTGGGACCATCTCCGTAGCCCGCACTTTTTTTTTCCCCTTTGGGTCACACCCAGTGATGGACAGGGGTTCCACCTGGCTCTGCACTCAGGAATTACCCCTGGCGGTGCTCGGGGGACCCTATGGGATGCTGGGAATCGAACCTGGGTTGGCCGCGTCCAAGGCAAACGCCCTCTCCGCTGTGCTATCACTCCAGCCCCCAGCCTGCACTTGTAGAACAGTTTTAGATCTACAGAAAGAAAAAAAAAACCCTGCAGCAAAAGTAATGATCGGAGCAAAGGAGTTTTCCTCTTCCTTCCCCGCTGGCGGTCGCTCGTGTTCCCCTCCCGCAGCCGTCCAGCTACGAAGCCGGCCTTGGCGCCTTCCTGCGAGTCCGACTTGGCTTCTGCTGTTTTTTTCCAGTAACGCGCTCCCTTCCCGGCCTGGCTCCCGTCCACCCCCCCCAACCCCCCCACACACACAGGACAGCCGGGGCTCTGTAATCCCCGGGCCTCTGCCGGCCTCTGTCTTCCCTTGTTGCTCAAGGCCTGGACCACTCGGGGAAGCTCTGGACCCTGCTTGGTAGGAGGTCTCCCATGCAGGGCCTCTCTCATGCCCGGCTTCAAAGGAGGACAAGGATTCTGTGTTAAGTGGTGAAGAAATTCCAATAAAACAGTGGGGGGATGGAGGGAGGGAGGGAGGCAGCCTATGGGGTGAGGGGGATGACGATCCCTTTATCTCCCTGCACTGCTGTTTAGAGTTTCGGGTCCCGAAGCAAAGAGGCTTTTCCCAGCAAACCCAGAACTGCTCCCTTCAGCTTTGACTGGAAGAAGAGGGGCGTGGGTAGCCGGGGCAGGCCCCTGGACTGGGCGCAGTGGCCTTGGGCTTCCGGCCCCTGCAGATGGATTGGCGGCCCCAGGAAGGTGTCTGTTCTTCGGGGACCTCTTAGACAGGGAATTGGGTTGGTTTTTTTGTTTTGTTTTGTTTTCAGTTTGGGGGCCACACCCGGTGATGCTCAGGGGTTCCTCCTGGCTCTGCACTCAGGAATCATTCCTGGCGATGCTCAGGGGACCGTATGAAAAGCCTGGGTTGGCCGCATGCAAGGCAAGAGCCCTGCCCGCTGTGCTGTTGCTCGTCGAACAGCCTGTGACAGCTGTGGCCAGCTGTGTCTATCACCTGTCAGCTGATTGACCTCGGAGGAAGCCAGCAATTTCCTGGGCTTCCTGGACCCCTGTTTTTATTATTATTATTATTACTATCATTATCATTAGAGTCCTTTAATAATTGACAATTGACTGAGCAACCATTCTATCATTTTTTTATTTGTCTTGTTTTGTTTGGGGGCCACGCCCTTCAGTGCTCAGGGCTCACTTCTGTACTCGGGGATCACCCCTGGCAGGCTTGGGGAACAATAAGGAGGTGCCGGGGATTGAACCCGGGTTGGCCTCACATAGGGCAAATGCCCTCCCCGCTGTCGTATGGCTCTACCCAGCGTCCACTCTTAAAGGTAGACTTTCTTGCGGGTCCTTGAGTGCCGCTACCCTTCCCGGAAGTAGGGGTGAGAGGCAGCTGGGGGTGGAGCTGACGGAGCCCCGAGAGTGGGTTCCCCTGGGGGCAGGGCGGGGGCCGGGATGAGGTGGCACCAGTGCCGCCTCCCCTGGCCCTTTGACCCCGAGCTGACGGCAGCAGTTTCTGCAAGTGCCTTGCAGAGAAATGGGGCCACTCGCGGCTCAGGCAGCCCCACCTCGGGCCAATTATCTCTGCTCAGCCACAGAGGCGGCACGTGACCGCGACCGTCGTGAACCCGGTGCTCAAAGCCCGACTGAGCCTGGCCCTTCCTGCCCACCCCCACGGCTTCCTGCCCCTCCCCCTCAGCCCCTCCGCCTGGGGATTGTAGGTATAGAAGAGACCCAGAATCTGCGGTGCCCACCATGCCCGTGTCCCCCGCCTCTGCCCCTTCCTCTTGACCAAGCATCAGGGGCTAAATCTCAAACTGCTACCGGGTGGGACACGGGAGACGCTCCTCTCCTCTCTGGGGCCCTGTCCTCGGGGGTTGCCGGGGGCCCTTCTGGTTCCAGTCTCCCCATCACATTCCTCGTCCTCGGAGGCCAGAGCGAAGTTGACTTTGGGGGCCTGGGTTCGTGGCAGCTGCAGGATGACGGAAGGCTCGGGGCCAAGCACTGCTAGTGCAGCGGGTGGGGCACTTGCCTTGGCACGCAGCCCACATGGGTTTGTTCGCTCGCACCGTAGACGGTTCCCCCCCCCCCGACCCCGCCAGGAGTGAGCACTGAGCCCAGAGCCAGGATTCGGCGCTGAGCACTGCCAGTTCGGGCCCCCAAACCAGGAAGTGCAAGGAAGCCTTGCCGCGGGAAGTTTCCCTGCGCGACCCGGGGCTTATCGGAGCCCCCCTCGCCCCTCCTGAAGACTCCTCGCTCTTGGCCGGGAGCAGTCTCTGTGCTTGGCGACTCTCTGATTCTTCTCGAACTTCATGCCTTGGCCGGGTTGTCTGCAGCGTTTTTCTAAGTAACTGGCTTGAGAGCGTCTCTGGGCCCAGAGCGAGAGTTCAGCGGGGAGGGCGTTTGCCTTGCATGCAGCTGACCCCAGATTCAATCCCCGGCACCCCATAGGGTCCCCTGAGCACTGCCAGGAACATTTCCTGAGTGCAGAGCCAGGAGTAACCTCTGAGCATCGCCGGTGTGACCCAAAAAGAATTTAAAAAAAAGGGTAGGGCGTTTGCCTTGCACATGGCAGACCCGGGTTCGATTCCCAGCATCCCATAGGGTCCCCTGAGCACCGCCAAGGGTGATTCCTGAGTGCAGAGCCAGGAGTAACCCCTGTGCATCACCGGGAGCGACCCAAAGAGCAAAAAAAAAAAAGACTTCTCGGGCAGAGTAAGGAGTGGGTGAGTAGCAGGAGGAATGGGATGACTTTCGGGGAATTGTTTTACTAATCCTAAGTCTAGGGCCAGAGAGACAGTCCAGGCCTCAGGGCATTTGCTTTGCACACGGCAGACCCCAGTTTGGTCCTCAGCACCACAAAGAGTCTCCCTAACACTGCCGGGGGGTGACCCCCAAGCCCCCCAAACCCGCCTGCGCAGTCCAGGGCAGAAAGGCCAGGCCAGGACACGGCCCCCTGGAGCTCTCAGCACCACAGGACAGGAAGGAGGAAGGCTCAAGGGAGAGTGCTCTAAGCACCACCCAAGACGTGGAACTCCCGTGCTCGCGTGCACCTGTGTGTGCATGTGTGTCACCTGTGTGCACACGAGTGCTCGCACGCATGGTTTCAGGTTCACTGTCACTGTAACACTGTCATCCCGTTGCTCATCGATTTGCTCGAGTGGGCACCAGTAACGTCTCCATGGTGAGACTTGGTTGTTACTGCTTTTGGCATATCGAATACGCCACGGGGAGTTTGCCAGGTTCTGCTGTGCGGGTGGGATACTCTCGGTAGCTGGCCGGGCTCTCCAAGAGGGACGGAGGAATCGAACCGGGGTTGGCTGCATGCAAGGCAAACGCCCTACCCGCTGTGCTATGGCTCCAGCCAAGGGTTTCGGGTTAACACATCTAATAGGGCACCCATGGACCCCCCCTCCCCGCTTCCTTTTTTCCCAGGGTTCTGGATGGGTCTGCCTGTCTTGAGGGGGAGAAAGAGGCACTTCTGTTTGGGCTCTGCAGAACCCGAGAGGGGCTGGGCCAGGGGCTGGCCACCTCAGGGTCCACACTGGCTTGGGGGGTGTGCCACCCACGGGGCCCCCATTCCTCTGTGAAGGGAGCAGAGCTCAGGGCGCACGTCCAGGCTGGAACCTCTCCCCAACGCACCTCTGCTCAGTGAGCACCCACCGTCCCTCCAGTGAGCACCCACCATCCCGCGGCTCATCCTCTCACATGTGTCCAGCCCGGTGAGGGCGTTTCCCCCTGCCTGGCTTTCCCGCCCTGCCCCGCCCCGGAGCCTGGTGTCCCCGCGCTCAGAGGAGGACTGAGAGGTTTGGGAAGGTCCCTGGGGCTAACAACCTGGGAGCTCCTCCTGTGGGTCCCCCAACGCCCAGAGAAGGGGGTCTCCCCTCCTGCTTAGAACCCCTCAGCCCTAGTGTCTGTTCCAAAGTCATTGCCTTCAGGCCTTGAGCTCCCCCTGAGCAGGAATTCGAGACCCTCCTGCAAAAACCCTCCCCCGCTGGGCCGGACGGATGCAACCATGAGAAAAACACTCGCCTTGCACATTTTGGCTGACGTGGGTTCGATCCCCAGCCCTCTCCCTCTCAGGGCCCCACACCCCCCATTCCCAACTGAGCCCAGCCAGCCAGGAGTGAGCACCCCTGAGTGCGCTTCTCTGACACTCCCCACCCTCCTTCCAAAAAAAAAAAACCGTCCATGGCAGCTCCCGGCGAGGGGGTGCGGGAGACTTCCGTTCTGCCAACGGAGTCCTTGGGTCCCCGCTCGCCGCCGCTGCCAGGTCACGGGAAGAGAGAGCCGGGAAGGAAAGAAAGAGAGGCCTGTGCTGGCCGGGGCCCCCGCCCCCCTCTCCCGGGGCAGAGCTGACATAGGCGCCTCTGTTGGGGTGGGGGGGGAACCTGGGGCTGAGGGGCGTTGGCCCGGAGCCCACCTTCCCCTGCATCCAGCCGGCCGACAGCGACACTGTGACTCACCCTCCCGGCGTGCCCTGGTACCAGCGCGGGGGGGCTTGGCTGGCACTGGGCAGCCGGGGCCGAGGGCTTGGCAGGAAGCAGCCCGCTGGACGTGCCAGGACTTGGCCGCCGGCGCTGCCCCTCACCAGGTCCCGCCTCTCCACTGGCCCAGCTCCGAAATGGAACTGCAGGGTGGGGAGACGGGTGTGTGGTGGGGTCCGGGCTCGCAGGGAAGGAGGCGCTGGAACCAGTCGGGAGCCGAGGGCCCCTGATGCTGGCGTCCACTGGGCTCCCGGCCGCCCTCCGGGTATGTCTGTGCCCTTTGGTTGAGGCTGGGGGCAAGAGAGGAATGACTCGCTTGTTTGTTTGGGGCGGGGGGACATACCCAGCAATGCTAAGGGCTTACTCCTGGCTTCGCACTCAGGAATTCCTCCTGGCGGTGCTCGGGGACCCAATGGCATGTTGGGGATCAGACCCGAGTTGGCCGTGTGCAAGGCAGACGCCCTACCCGCTGCACTGTCCCTTCGGGCCCCCAGTGGGAACAAGTTAAAGCATTGAGTCTCAACCTTTTTCCTGCTGTGACCCACTTCCGACCTGGTTTTCTTCCCTGTAGCTTCCCCCTCCCACACACACCCCCCCCCCATCATACTGGTTGACCCCTAGTCTCATGCCACACACGTACCACCCCCCACCCCCTATCATTTAAGCATTTTTTTTTTTGTTTGGTTTGGGGGCCATACCGGCGATGCTCAGGGATTACTCCTGGCTCAGCACTCAGGCATCATTGCTGCCATTTGGTGTTCAGGGGACTGACCAGAAGGGATGCTGGGGATCAAACCCAGATCCACGGTGTGCGGGGCAAGTGCCCTACCCACTGTACTATCTCTCTGGCCCCCTCATTTAGGCAGTTTTCACCTGTGCCCCCCCCCCCCAGGGATACTCCGAGCACCTCTGGAAAGCTAGATGCTTCCGGTTGAGAAACACTGGTTTTGAACATGGTTCAAGGAGCTCCAAAGAGACCTAAAACGTGCCAGAGCACGTGCTGGGCGTGCATGAAGCCCAGAATCTGATCTCTGGTCCTCCATAATCCCCTAGGTAGAGCCGTGGACCATCCCCCATGCTCCCCACCCAGCACCACTGGTCACTCCCAGCATTGCTGGGTCCAAGCAGCGTCTGTCACTGAACCCGAACATTGAACCCTCCAGTCTGGTTGGCCGAGCATCACCAGGAATGGTCTCAGGGCCCTCCAAGGGAGCACGACTTGGGAGCACCCAACCCCCTCCAAAAAAAAAAAACGAAAACAAGGACTGGAGCAATAGCACAGCGGGGAGGGCGTTTGCCTTGCATGAGGCCGGCCCGGGTTCGATTCCCAGCATCCCATATGGTCCCCTGAGCACCGCCAGGGGTGATTCCTGAGTGCAAAGCCAGGTGTGACCTCTGCATTGCCAGGTGTGACCCAAAAAGGAAAAAAAAAAAAAGGAAACAGAACAGATCTGAAGTGAATATCCAATCAGGGCTGAAACCTGAGCGTTGCCTGCTCCCCTCCCTTCCCAGAATCCCGTGCTCCCCTGCAACCCCCCACCCACCCCAGGTGCCCCGTGTACGACCGTGACCGGCCATCCTCCTTGCTGCAGCCGTGGAGTCAGGCAGGCAGGCAGCCCGTGCCCTGCAGCTCCTGCTACCCGGTTTTAGCATCCCGAGATGCCCACGTGGCCTTGCACATGTGTGGTTGTGCAGCCGCATCTCAGTGGAGCGTTCTTGCACCAAGAGCCCGTTCCACTGGGAGTGGCCAGGCACCCTGGGTTATCCGAGCGGGCTGGTATTTTTTCACCCCAACCACCGCCACATTGGCCACCGCCACCAGGACTGATGCCCAGGCCTCGCCTTGTGTCTTGCAGCTTGCCGGCATCGCAGTTTTGGCCATCGGACTATGGCTGCGATTCGATTCCCAGACCAAGAGCATCTTCGAGCAAGAGAATAACCACTCCAGCTTCTACACAGGTGAGGTGGAGCCGGGAGGGGCCGGGGCTGGCCGCCACCCTCAGTGCCGGGGGGCGGGGGGGCTCCCACATCTGTCAGCCGTGTACCGTGTCTGGGCTTCTGTGTCATTTGTTCCCCGGAATGTGCGTGGGGCTGCCGAGAGGGGCGCCGTGTGGTGGTTTCTCCCTCCAGCTCTGTCCCTTGGCTGGAACTTTGCCTTTGTCTTTTTTTTTTGGGGGGGGGGTCACACCCGGCGATGCACAGGGGTTACTCCTGGCTCATGCACTCAGGAATCACCCCTGGCGGTGCTCAGGGGACCCTATGGGATGCTGGGATTCGAATCCAGGTCAGCCACATGCAAGGCAAATGCCCTCCCCGCTGCGCTATCACTGCAGCCCCGGAACTCTGCCTTTGGACCACACAGCCCCCAGCCTCTGCTTCCTGGCCTCTCAGTTCTGTCATTTCATGTCTGTTTCCCACCAGCGTCATAGGGAAGGCCTGTCTTTCCTTCTAACAAATCGAGGGGAAGGGAGGTGTTGGACCCCACCATTCACACAGAGACCCAGGGACCCGTCATCTCTATAAAACTGGCCAAGTTAGGTGGCAGAGAGGTGGCTCTGAGGAACAGCATGTGAGCTTTGGTGCAGAGCGCCCAGTTGGATCCCAGAATGCCCACCACGGAACTAGCCTCCCGCCCCCCTGCTCCCAAAGACAGAAAAATCATTCAAAGTTAGTGCAAGGGTGGGAGAGAGAGTACAGGGGTGAAAGGCTTGGCCTTGCATGCAGCTGACCCCAGGTTGATCAACGGCCATCCCATATGTCCCCAGCACCATCTGGAGTGACCCCCCAAGCACAGAGCCAGGAGAAGCCTCCAGGCGCTGGTGGCTGGGACCCCAGTCCTCCCCCCACCAAAAAAATAATAATAATATAAAATATCGGATCTGCTGGGCTGGAGCGATAGCACAGCGGGGAGGGCGTTTGCCTTGCATGCAGCTGACTGGGGTTTGATTCCAGCATCCTATATGGTCCCCTGAGCACCACCAGGAGTAATTCCTGAGTGCCTGAGCCAGGAGTAGCACTATAGCACTGTCGTCCCCTTGTTCATTGATTTGCTCGAGCGGGCACCAGTAACGTCTCCATTGTGAGACTTGTTACTGTTTCTGGCATATCGAATATGCCACGGGGAGCTTGCCAGGCTCTGCCGTGCGGGCGGGATACTCTCAGTAGCTTGCCGGGCTCTCCGAGAACCAGGAGTAACCCCTGTGAATTGCTGGGTGTGACAAAAAAAAAAAAAATTCAGATCTGCCAGCCCTTTGGACCCCTGGTTCCAGGATAAATGCCGGTGCTGTCTCATTTCCTTTTTTCCCATGGCTCTCAGGGTAGGGCAGACACTTCTCATTTCGGTCAGAAACTCGCGGGCTTCTCCCCGCCGACCCCCTGGCGTCCCTCCTCAGAGTCATTCTGTCCCTTTCAGGCGGTGGCCAGCTGGCCAGGTCCACCCCGAGTCCCGTCAGCCATGTGCCCGGCGCCCGGTTTCCACATCAGCCCGCGGGATCTGGGGGGCTCGGAAGCGTGTCCTTGCGAGAACCAGCAGCGGCCGCCCCTATTTTTAGGACGGCGCTGTCATGTCATTAGAGCGCGGGGTACAAGAGTGACCACTTCCTCCCCACCCACCAAACAAGTTATTTTTAAAGAAAGACGGAGGAAAACAGTCTGAGGAGGGTTATCTCCCGGGCCAGCCGGGCTCCACGTGGCGCCGGGCCCGGGGTTCGGCTCACTGGGCTCGCCTGCGTATTGACCCCCATGGGGGTGGACGGGGGGTGGGGGGGCGTTTTTTTTTTTTTTTTTTAAGGCAAGGGGCAGAAAAACACAAGGTCTGGTTCTGGTGTTGTTGTTTTTCCCTAATAACACGCAGTGGAGGGAGCAGGTTTCCCATACTGCCCCGACTTGTCTCAGCAACAACTGGCCTTTCTCTCATGTGACCGGCTGTGGGCCTGGAATGCGGGGAGACTGGGAGCCTGTCACATCTTGTCACCCCAGGGAGCCGGGACCCCCTCCACCACGGGGGAGGGGGAATGTGGACGTGGGAGGCCAGAGGCCAGTCGAGGTGAGAACCCCAGACCTTCCCGGGCCCCGTCTGTTCCCCTGAGTGGCACCCACCTCACCCCTATTTTTTTGGGGGGTGGGGGCGGGGAGGTCACACCCCACCTCTTTTTTTTTTTTTTGGTGCAGGGGAGGTCACACCCGGCGATGCATAGGGGTTCCTCCTGGCTCTGCATTCAGGAACTACTCCTGGCGGTGCTCAGGGGACCTTATGGGATGCTAGGAACTTGAACCCACGTGCAAGGCAAACGCCCTACCCACTGGGCTATCGCTCCAGCCCCCACGGCTCTATTCTTTAGACAAGGGCAAGCTCGCTGCATGTTCAGGGACCTCGTTACCCAGGGGCTGGAGCTGAGATGAAGGCCCTGGAGCTTGGCTTTGTGTTGGCTGCCGCGCTCCCTCACGTGGATCTGCTGAATCCCCGTAAGACACGGAGACAGCCTGAGTCCTATTTCTTTTATTTTACGCGCAGGGTTAGCGCCACACCTGGCGGTGCTCGGGGGTCACTCCTGACTCTGCACTCAGGATTTACTCCCCGCGGTGTAAGAGGGATGCTGGGGATCGAACTCGGGTCGGCCACATGCAAGGCAAACAAACACCCTCCCCACCCATCTATCTATCACTCTGGCCCCCGAGTCTCAGCTCTTTCGTGCAGAAACTAAGGCTCAGAGAGGTTCGCCGGAACATGCCCAAGCTCAGAGGCCCTGGGGATTTGAACCCAGCCTCTGACACCTGCTTCTTGAGTGATCTGTGCTAGGTTCTTGTGGCCGGGGGGGGGGAAGAGGGGAGGCGGAGGCTTACGGGAACAGAAAATAGCTCCCCTGATACACACCCCCCTCCACCCCCTAGAGATGATGGTGCTCTTGATCTTTCGGCTTCACCCAAAATAGTCTGGGGACAGAAGCCCCCAGCAGGGAGCTGGAGCAGGGAATAACTGCATGGAGGATCGAGGGCCCCCAGACCATCACAGACCCCCAGTGCAGAGGGCCCACCGGACGCAACCAGAGGGGACGGTTTTCCAGACTACAGTTCTAGCTGGGGGGGGTCAGGGGGTGTGGGGAAGGGGCTGCCCCCACTCCGACCAAAGAATACAGGGCCCCCGCAGCCAGACCCCCTTCCTAGGAAAGAGACGAACGTGGAGGCATCGTTCCGTTTGCAGGAGCCCCGGCACCCAAGTGTGAAGCAGGCGGCAGTAGAACATGGGTCGGCCCAGCGGCCCCTGGGGTCTGGCTGGAGCTCGTCCCGCTGAGGGCTGGGGAAAGTGAACAGCGGCTGTCGGGCAGCGGGCCCAGGCGGCTTTATCCTCTGGGCCCCCTCTCCCGGGGCTGTGAAGCCAGCCTTTGTGTTGCCGCGACACCCCTCTTCCAGCGCAGAGGGCCAGCTCGGCTCCGGCCACCGTGCCAACTGCCGGGGCTGACCGTCCCCTGAACCAAGGGGACTGACTTCCTCCCCCACACTGTCCCTTTCCAGGGGGGCCCCTTGCATGGCTGGGTCGCAGCAGCCGGACCCCTGAAGGCTCTCGGGATGTCTTTCTCCTGCAGGACGGACGCCTGCAGACTCGGCCAGCAGGGCTAATCCCGGCGGGGCCCCGGGAGAATCCCGAGCAGCTGACGGCCTTATATGGGCCTGCTCTCTAGGCCGGCCCGCCCGCCGGCTGCCTGATCCCGGGCTGCGAGCATGTTGGCAAACTTGGTTTTCTTGGCCCCCGGCCAGCAGCCCTTAACTCCTTGCTGTCCTTCCAGAATCAAGAGCCCCTGACGGGGAGAGGAAGGGAGGTGGGGTCCCAGCCAGGGCGTATTCACCCCAACTTTTTTTTTTCTTTCTAATATAGCCCCACACTCCCCCGCCGCTCCCCCCCCCCACCCACCCACACACCCACACCCCCCCCACACACACACACGTTATCAGGGGCTGCTTCCAGCAATCCGCAAACACAGAAAGTGCTGGGGGGTGGGTTAGGGGGGTAGCATGGGGGGAAGGAGATCAGACTCACAGCTTCCCACCTGCAGCGGGTGTGCTCTGTCCCTTGAGTGTGTGTCCCTGCCCTGCCAGCCCGGATCGGGAGCGGGCACCTGTGAGGTGTGGGCCCTCGGGCCAGTTTCCAGGTTCCGGCTTGTATTTGAGAAGGCGGGGGGGGGGGGGAAGGAGGGGGGTACGAGGGGGGAGCACGGCTGGGCTTGGACTCTTGTTTTTCCCCAAGAGACACGCTTTGGGCCAGGCCGATGGCGTTTGCTGCCGCGCTGAGGGAGAGCGAGAGAGAGAGAGAGAGAGAGAGAGAGAGAGAGAGAGAGAGAGAGAGAGAGAGAGAGAGAGCTGTCGGGGGGTCAGTGGTGGGGTTCCCGTGGGGCTAGTGGGGCATCACAGGCTGTTCGAAGCAAGTGGAAACGGGACTGTGTGTGCACACAAACCGGTGTGGCAAGTGCCTTGTGTGCAGGATGGGGGCAGCCGGGGTGCCCCCCGTGCCCCGAACCCTCGGGAGGGCCGCCCCTTGGGAGCTGGTGCCGCTGAGCTGAGGAGGCTCCGGCCCTCGCTGCCGGACGCCCCACACCAAAAGGCCTTTCCCTCTCTTGTGGACTTTGCAGCCTAGGAGGGCAGCCTGCACGCCGCAGAATACATAGCCCTTAAGCAGATGAACACGGCCGCGCAGAGAAGGGCCGTGACGGAGAACTCTCCATGAGTCAGAAAGCTAACATGCGCTGGTGTCAGGAAGGGGAACCGGGCTTTGTCATCACCAGCCTTGGCTAAGGAGTGGGGGGGGGGTCGCAAGGAGGGGCCTGGCCCAAGAGCAGCCTCAAGGGCGGCTTCCAGGCGGAGACCCCAGGTCGCCTGACCCGATGGCCGCTCAGAAATCCCTCAGAGCAGCTGTCAGGGAGTCGGGCATCTGCATCTGCCATTTGGGGGGGTGGGGGCGGGGGTCCGAGACCAGTTGGGCAGCTGTCCCGAGCGGGGTCTGAAGCCAGCAAGAGCCTTTGTCCTGAAAGTGTGATCTGCCGAGCCTTGGGTGAATGTTTCCTGCAAACCAGGAGGCCTCTTTAGGAGATGGGGTGCTGGGGGGGGGCGGGGGGGGAATCTTGCCGCCCCCACCCACCAACACACACATACACACACACACATTGGGAAACCGTTTTCGTCTCTTAGCTCCTGCCACCGCCCTCCTTCTCCCTAAGAGCTCCAGGCCACTTCAGCCTGCCCCTTGGCCTGCACTTAGCATGTCCACTCCCATTTCCACCCAACTATGTGCCTGGTGCTCCTCAACCCTCCGTGCTGGCCTCTGCTCAGCCCTCTCTGGTGCGGAGGCCCCTCCTTCCAGGAGCCTGCCCGGGTCTCCCCCAACACAGCCTGACCCAAGACCCCTCCCCCCTGCCCCCGCCCATCGCACACACACACACACACCCCCCCCCGGGGGGACGACGGGAGCATAAGTTGCATGTGTGTCCTCACGCGGGGCCGGGCGTGTGCGGGGACAATGAGCATATTCAGGCCCCGCCGGTGCGTGCACGTGACCTGACGTCACGATGACAGATGTGGGCGCCGAGGCACAAGCGGACCCTTGTCTGCGCCCGTGCACCCCAGCTGTGGGCGCCCAGGCCCCACCCCGCAGGTGGGGCCCAGTGACATCACGGCAGCGCCCGCCACTGGGGGTCTCCTGCGTGAGCCCTGCCCAGGGCTGGAGGCGACATCACAGACACGCTCAGACTGCCCTGGGGAGCCCCCGAGGTCCAGTTAGAGGAGAGGGCGGAGGAGGGAACACCCCCACTGCTTGCTCGCCCCTCATATGTGGCTGGGGGTGGCCACGGCAGCCCGTCCCGCAATAGAAAACGTGCAGCAAGATCAAGTGGCTTGTTTGTGTCTTTTTGGGTCACACCCGGCGAAGCTCAGGGGTGACTCCTGGCTCATGCACTCAGGAATCACTCCTGGCGGTGCTCGGGGGACCCTATGGGATGCCGGGAATCGAACCTGGGTCGGCTGCATGCAAGGCAAACGCCCTCCCCGCTGTGCTATCGCTCCAGCCCCAAGTGGCTTTTAGTGGGGTCCCAGTGGAGCCTCTCAGAGGCCCGACTCGTGGCTGGCTGGAGCATCCTGAAGGGGTGAGGAGAGACGACGGCTCAGGCAGGGCACGTGGGAGAACCCCAGGGTCAAGTCCCTGCGCCACGTGGCTCCCCGCTGGAGCCATCATAAGCCATTTGGAGCACCACAGATGGGGCCCAAAAATCAAAGAAGGGAGCAGGGCCAGGATGTGGCTCTTAGGGGGGAGTGCGGGAAGCACTCGGCCTCTCATGTGGGGGGCCCCGGGTTCCAGCCCCTGCACCACCAACACAAGACAACGGCCTCTTACGATCCTTGCCAAGGCTCTTAGAACCCGGTTTCTTAATTGCCGTGGACATGATCTTAGACAAAATGCCTCACTGGGTTTGTCTTCTACCTTGCTAGCATCCGACCAATGGGGACATTATTATTTTTTTTTTAAATTATACTTTGCCAAATTTGCAATCACCTTTATTTTTTTTATTTTTATTTTATTTTATTTTATTTTAGGTCACACCTGGCGATGCTCAGGGGTTCCTCCTGGCTCTGCACTCAGGAATTACTCCTGGCGGTGCTCAGGGGACCCTATGGGATGCTGGGAATCAAACCCAGGTCGGCTGCGTGCAAGGCAGACGCCCTCTCCGCTGTGCTATTACTCCAGCCGAGGGGGCATTATTTTTTTGAAAAGGGGGGGCACTGGAGCGATAGCACATCGGGGAGGGCATTTGCTGTGCATGTGGCCGGCCCGGGTTCCATTCCCAGCATCCCATAGGGTCCCCCGAGCACCACCAGGAGTAATTACATAGTGCATGAGCCAGGAGTAACCCCTGTGCATCGCGTGCATCGCTGGGTGTGACCCCAAAAGCAAAAAAACTAATAAAAAAATAAAACTTTCAGGACACACGGAGGCCTTTTGAGCCGTCTGCCCCCGAAGGCCTTGCACGTAGGGGCGGGTGGGGGATTGCCCTCGAGGACGGTTTGGAAGGCTCCGCGCCGCCACCCTTTGCCCTGATTCAGAAGTTGGGGTGCAGTGAAGCAAAGAGCCTTCCTGACCCTCCGTCACCCCCGCCGTCTCCCCGGGGTGCCCAGTGCCACCGCCTCCCCTGTGCCCTATGCGTCAGGCAGCTCACGACAGTCATCATGTCCTGGGTCACCGCCACTGGCAGGCAGAAGGATGCGACCCCGGGCGGGAGTCGGAGGTGGGGGGGCTCTTTCCTGCGAGACCTCGCTCTCCTGCTGGACAGAGCTCCCGCCCCCCCCTTCCAGAGCCCTGGGTCAGCCCTGGCGGCGATGGGATGGAGAGCCTGGGGAGGGCGGGGGTGGAGGCAGTGTGAGGGGACCCCACACTCACGGACGGCTCCCTCTCTCCCCAGGTGTGTATATTCTGATCGGCGCGGGCGCCCTCATGATGCTCGTGGGGTTCCTGGGCTGCTGCGGGGCCGTGCAGGAATCCCAGTGCATGCTGGGATTGGTGAGTATCCCTCTGGGCCCCGCCTCCTCTCGGATCTCATTGGTCCAAAGGCCATAGCACAGGTGGGGCGGGGCGGGGCCAAGAAGGAACCCCGTGAGCGCACCTTCCCCGCTGCACACACACTTTTCCTCCCGCTCCTTCCCCTGCCTGGGGCCAGTCTTGAATCTTGGCCTTTCCCCTGGGGCATTAAATGCCAGGCCTGTGTTTTTTTTTTTTAACCCCTTTTTCAAGAACCACATCTGCTTTCATTTTTTTATCCCCCTGAATTCTTGCAAACCTCGGCCTTCTCTTTCCCTTTTTACATTTTGATTTTTTCCAGGCCGGGAGATGATTCCTGGGGCCAGAGCACAGAGCACCGGCTGTGCATGTGGGAGACCCAGGTTCAGCCCCGAGCACCGCCAGGTGTAGTCCCCCAACCCCCCCAAAAAAAGACTTGATTTCCTTCAAACTCCAAAGTACTTGATTTTTTTTTTTATTTCCTCAGTCTTTGTGAGTGGAGGATCTTATTTATTTATTTTGCTTGGATTTGTTTTTTTTTTCTTTTTTTGGCCCACACCCATGCTCAGCCTCACTCCTGGCTCTGTGCTCAGGGCTCACTCCTGGCTCTGTGCTCAGGGCTCACTCCTGGCTCTGTGCTCAGGGCTCACTCCTGGCTCTGTGCTCAGGGATCACTCCTGGCTCTGTGCTCTGAGCTCACTCCTGACTCTGTGCTCTGGGCTCACCCCTGGTAATGGAGTGAGCTTGGGGCACCCACATGAGGTGCAACCATTTGCAAAGCAAACACCCACCCCCCTCTGTCCTGTCTCTCTGCCCCCAGCAGTGGAACTTTATTGATGACTAAGCCCTAGGAATCAGTCCTCGATCTGGAGCCCACCACCCCAGTTCTTCCTCCTGAGCAGGCACTGTTGCCCTCTCGAAGTCCCTTCCCTGCCCCTTCAGAGCCCTTGATTTGTGCCCCCTCCCTCCCAAGACACACCCCACCCCCACCCCACACCAGCCTGTGGGGAGCTGCCCTTCCTTACTCTTCAGATTTGGGGCCAGCGTGTTTGATCCTCACCGCACCCTCTCTTTCTGCCTTCTAGTTCTTCGGGTTCCTCCTGGTGATATTTGCCATTGAGATCGCGGCAGCCGTCTGGGGCTATTCCCACAAGGAGGAGGTAGGTGTCACCCCACCCCGCAGGACCAGCTGCCACGTGGGTTTGGCATGGAGGGACGGGGGAGGTAGGGGGGGAGGACAGTGAGGGTAATGGGGTCACCTTAGGTCAGCTTTCCACCCTTACGTGCCCACGCCTTCTCTTGACTGCCTGGCAACACGCCCCTCTAGATGTGAGTCCCCCAAGGTCAGGAAAGGTGAGTCCCCATGGCCCCACATGGGAGCAGAGGGACATATGTTCTAGAAGCATCTCCCCCCACCACAGATGTCTTCCCCTCTCTTCAAAAAAGATGATCCCGAAGGAAAACAGCTTTCCGAGTGCTGGCGCACCTCTAGTCCCTCCCCCTGTCTCTGAATCTGCTCCACCGTGAGCCCAGAGGTGCTGTCAGACCTGAATCAGGGTCCAGAGATGAGCAACATGTGGGTCCCCCTTTCAGGGACCCCCCCCTCGCCCCTACACAAACACACCCTAGTGTGGGAGAAAGACACGTGTTATACTGCGTGTCATAGAAATGAGGAATAATGCTGAGTTCCCTGGGGGTTGAGGAAGGTGGGGTAGGGAACTGGGTGACCTTTCTGGCATGAGGTTGGGTCTCAGGAGGAAGTTGGTGTGTGACGGTGTACCTCCTTGCTCAACTGAGTTTGGACTTCCTGAAGAGCCAATGAAGGGAGTTGGAGGTTGGGGGGGACATCCAGAGGGGGGTCCCCAATGATGCTTTCTGAAGGTGGCCTTGTCAGCTCTAGCAGGAGGGGACACAAGGACAGATGTGGCACGCAGGAACCGTGTTTGAGAAGACAGTGCAGTATCCAAATGATACAAGGCTGTCACCTTGGCGACAGGCGTGCGTGATTATGAACGATGCTGAGTCAAGGGTGCCAGGTGGTGGCCAGCTAATGGGAGGGGTGGTCAGGGCAGCAGGCTGGCAGGCATCCCTAGGATGCAGCCAGGGGCTTGAGGCGTTCTCAGACCTAAGACTCTGGCTAATGTTTATTCCAACTGCGTTCTAGCAGATGCAGTACTCGCCCGCCACTAACCACTCACCCTCTCGGCCCGTCCTCAGACCCCCTCTGCCCTAGCCCGGCTCCTTGTCCTGCAACAGAGGCAGGAGCCACTAAGCAGAGATTAAGAGTTTGCAATTTGTAGTGCGACTCTAAGGGAAGGAAAAAGGAAGATGGAAGGAACCCAGGTTGAACGGATGGAACTGCAGGCCATGTATGTGTGAGACCAGACAGGAAATGCATGATACACACACACACACACACACACACACACACACACACACACACAAATAAATAAATAAATAAAAATAAAACAAGGAAGAAGAGAATTGGGAGATTACTCAAGTGGTTGAGCATTTGCTTTGTACGCAAAAGACCTGGATTCAATTCTGGGGCACCCCATGGGTCCCTGTTTCCCGTCCCATGCCACCCCAGCACTGCCAGATAATGGCCCCCAAACAAAGCCAACACACAGTGGAGAAGGGAAGTGTGGCGCAGGTGTCCGGTTTGTTTTTAAGTGACTTAGGGGCTAGGGCGATAGCACAGTGAGTAGGGCATTGGCCTTGCATGCGGCCCACCGGGGTTCACTTCCCAGTAGCATCCCATAGGGTCCCCCGAGCACTGCCAGGAGTAATTCCTGAGTGCAGAGCCAGGAGTAACCCCTGTGCATCACCGGGTGTGACCCAAAAAGAAAAAAAAAAAAAAGAAAAAATTTAAAAAAAAGAAATGACTTAGAGATTCTGTTTTGCTCAGGAAAGAAATGGAGATGAGAGGACCCCTCCCCAAAATGCCAGAGAAAGTTGGGGTGGGGTGGAGGTCGGGCCTGGGGGCTCCGCAAGAGGCAGAAGGAATCTAGAATCTATGTGACAGCCGTGAGAGAAAACATCTCTGCCCCCCTCCCGCCCTGTAGGTAATTAAGGAAGTGCAGAAGTTTTACACAGACACCTACAACAAGCTGAAGAACAAGGAGGAGCTGCAGAAGGAGACGCTGAAAGCCATCCACGCTGCGGTAGGTGATTGGGGGTCCGGACCTTCCACCCCGGCCCTGCGACGCGCATGCGCGCCCGCGCCTTGGGGCGCCCGCCCCCTCTCCCCGGCGCCCCTCGCCCTCTCTCAGCCCTGCCCTTCTCTGCAGCTGGACTGCTGTGGCATTGTTGGCGGTGTGGAGCAGTTTATCACGGACATCTGCCCCAAGCAGGGTATCCTCAACAACCTGGGCATGAAGGTAACTGCCCCGAACCAGCCGCGGGGTGCTCCGGGCGGCACCCGGGGGTGCAGATGTGAAGTGGGTCCCCGTTCTGAAGGACGTGGCATCGGGCACCTCACATACCCTGTCCACCCTGCAAACTTCCTTGGTGGTGGCCAGACAAAGGCCACACGGGGGAAATAACGGTTCCAGCTCCCTGCAGTGACTGGGCACCGGAACCGCCTGGCCCCTCCCTCAACCCTCCTCCCCAGCCCTCAAGGACAGGTGCCCCTGGACTCTGCCACTTTTCAGAGAGAACCTGACCTGGGCAGAAATAGACGATGGTTGTGGCTGGATAAAGAATACAGACAGTGGTGGGCACTTGCCTGGCATGCAGCTGACCCGGGTTAGATCCCCAACACCCCCGTATGGTTGCCTGCGCCCCGCCAGGAGGGAGTGATCCCTGAGTACAGAGCCGGGAGTCAGCCCTGAGCACCACTGGGTGCCAGCAGCACCAAACAACAACAACAAATGAAATAGCCCCTGGGGGCTGGAGGGGCTGGTCTACCTTCTGTAGTGTGCAGCTGACTCGGGTTCGACACCCCACTAGGGGCTGGAGCGATAACACAGCGGGGAGGGCATTTGCCTTGCACGCAGGCGACCCAGGTTCAATCCTCAGCATCCCATAGGGTCCCCCGAGCACCACCAGGAGTAATTCCTGAGCGCAGAGCCAGGAGGAACCCCTGTGCATCACCAGGTGTGACCCGAAAAGAAAAAAGAGAGAGAGACACCCCCCGCCCCCAGGAGTGATCCCTGAGCACAGAGCCAGGAGTAAACCCTGAGCATGGCCAGGTGTGACCTCCCCCTCTCCGGGGGGGACAAAAAAAGCCCCCAAAGCAGGGCCTTTCTCTTCTTGCTGCCCCAGTTTTAGGCATCCCCCCAACCCTTAGCTTCACCTTGGTTTTTCTCTCCATCCACCAAGACCCCCGAACGCTCTTGTCGTGCCCCTGGCCCCGTCTCTGCGACCCCCCCCCAGTGTGCAGGGAGGAAAGCAGGGAGGGGGGACTGTGTCTGATCCGTGTCTCCCTTTGCCCTCGAAGCCCTGTCCTGAGGCCATCAAAGAGGTTTTTGAAAACAAATTCCACATCATTGGTGCGGTGGGCATCGGGATCGCCGTGGTGATGGTAAGTGTGGGGGCCCCGGGGCGGGCACTGCAGGGGTGATGGGCAGGGGGCCCTGCCTCAACGACGGCACCTTTACCATCAGACTCCATCTTTTCACTGCACTGGGAGGCGGGAACCAGGATTCCCGGCGAACAGGAGGCCCGTTGGCCAAAGGCTCCGGAAGCAGCAGGAATTTGAGCTCCGTGGTCCATGGACGGTGTGTCCAGCAAGAAAGGCCAGGCCCGTTAGGCCAGTGCCGAGGCCACACCTGATGTAGCAAAGATAGGGCACGCCCACGCCTGCTAAGGGGGCCACCCCCATTTTTTGGGAGCCTGTGCTTCTCAGGCCCTTCTGCTTCTCTTCCCTCCCCTCCCCCAAGAAAGTGGTTCCGGAACCACAAAGGGTCGGGGGAGGGGGGCATAAGAGAGAGCGAGAGAGAACACGATGGGTAGGGCACTTGCCTTGCACGTGGCTGACCCAGGTTCAATCCCCAGTACCACAGATGGTCCCGCAAGCCGGCCAGGAGGAACCCCCGAGGAGCAGCTAGGGGGACACCGCGTGTGGCCCCAAAAATAACAGAAATGAAAAAACAGTCGGGATGTGAAGGCAGTGCCACCTCCTCAGAAGTCTGAGGGACTCTGTCCCAAAGATGGCCGGCTGGCGGGCCAGGAAAGGGGTGTCAAGCCAGTGGCCCTGGCCTGTCAGGCCCTGGAAACCACAGAGAGCCAACAGGAAGAGGTGACCCCTTCTGTCACCATGAAAGTGATGAGCCGTGGAGGGGACACAGTCCTCTTCTGTCCCTTACCAGTCATTCCTTGAAGACAGCTGCATCCTTTCATCCTTTTTTTTTTTTTTCTCTCCGAGTCACACTCAGTGATGCTCAGGGTTCCTCCTGGCTCTGCACTCAGGGATTGCTCCTGGCGGTGCACGGGGGACCCTATGGGATGCCGGGGATCGAACTTGAATCGGACGTGTGCAAGGCAAACGTCCCACCCCACTGTGCTATCGCTGCAGCCCTGCGTCCTTTCTTAACAGTTAAAGTAACAGGACTTTTTAAAATAGGGCTGGAGAGACAGCACAGCGGGCAGGGCACTTGCTTTGCGCATGGCCAACACAGGGGCTATCCCTGGCACCCCTTATGGTTCCCTAAACTCCACCGGGAGTGATCCCTGAGCACAGTGCCAGGAGTAATACCTGAGCACTGCCAGGTATAGCCAAAAAAAAACTAGATACTGAAATTGCTTCTAAAACACACCTGCACACGGATGGAAGCAAAAGAACGAGCCAGATAGGACAAGGGTTAAGGCCATGCTTGCCTGGCCTGCAGCTGCGGCCACAACCCTGGTTCGAATCCCTGCACCTCTTATGGACCTCTGAGCAGAGTCAGGTGTGTGTCCCCCCCCACCAAAAAAAAAAAAAAAAAAACAAGCTAGTATAGACCGTTGGAATAGGTGGGGCTTGAGCACTGAATTTTGCTCGTAGAATATTGGAGTCACCCTGAGTATTGGAGTCACTCCAGGAAGTTCCCGTTAGCAGCGTAAGGCTTCCCTGTGGTCCAGCCCCGGGGCGTCAGCCTTTGTACCTGCGTCCAGTGGCTGAACATCATTGACCTGTACCACCCCCACTTCCTCCTTCCTCACCCTCCAACTCTGCCTGCCTCCAGGATGCTGGGGCAAGGCCTGGGGCAATAGTACAGTGGGGAGGGTGTTTGCCTGTCTTGTGACCCGGGTTCGATCCCTGGCATCCCATAGAGTCCCCCGAGCACTGCCAGGAGTCACTCCTGAGTGCAGAGCTAGGAGGAGCCTCTGAGCATCGCCAGGTGTGACCAAATTAAAAAAAAGGACTCTGGAACACATGGTTATTTGTCCCGGCTGTGACGGTGTCCGTCTGCCCCTCGCCCTGCCGGCCTTCCCCAAGCCCCTCTGTCCTCACCCGCCTTCTGTCTTTGCAGATCTTTGGCATGATCTTCAGCATGATCCTGTGCTGTGCCATCCGCAGGAGCCGAGAGATGGTCTAGAGTCAGCGTGTAACCCCGAGCAGGAACACGGACCCCCGAAGACGGTTACTCTTCCGGGTCTAGGGTTGTTCATTTTGTTTTGCGTTGCCACTAACCTTAGTATCATTCTGCATTTCTAAACAACGACATTTTATTTTCTATGTTGGTCTTTTTAATGCTTTTTTTTCAATATTGATATTTGTAGTGGAGGGGTTGGGGGGTATGGTTTGCTTTGGTTTATATATTTTTTTGTTTGGTTGTTTGTTTTGCTTATTACCATAAGCAGAAATCCTGCAATGAAAGGTACTATATTTGCTAGACTCTAGACAAAAGATATTGTATATAAAGAGACTTTTTTGTCTTTAAATAGATTAAAAAAAAGTATATCTATCAAATTTAATCAGGTTGTAAGTTATGTTGAAGACAATTTGATACATAATAAAGAATTATGACAATATACTGGACTGATCCTTGTTTTGTGTTTTTTTTTTTGTAAGAGCTGTTTGTTTTTCAGATGTCTTTCAAATGCCGTTCCACCATTTGCTCTAACTGCATTTGTATGAAAAGTAGATTGGAAGGTTGGCCTCCCTACTTTAAGAATGAAGAAATGGGGGCTGGAGCGATAGCACAGCGGGTAGGGCGTTTGCCTTGCACACATAGCCAACCCGGGTTCGATTCCCAGCATCCCATATGGTCCCCCAAGCACTGCCAGGAGTCATTCCTGAGTGCAGAGCCAGGAGTAACCCCTGAGCATCGCCGCCGGGTGTGACCCAAAAAAGCAAAAAAAAAAAAAAAAAAAACACAAGAAAACAAAGAATGAAGAAATGGAGGGGCCAGAGAGATAGGACAAGGGGGTATGGTGTCTGCCTTGGACCTGCTGAGCTGGGCTTGATCCCTGGCACCCCATAAAGTCCCCTGAGCACCACCCTTGAGCACAGAGCCAGGAGTAAGCCTGAGCACCACTGGGTGTGCACAAGAATCAAAAGATTAAAAAAAGAAAAAGAAGAAATGGAGTCATAAAGAAATGACAGAACTTTTTTTTTTTTTTTAATTTATTTATTTTTAATTAGAGAATCACCGTGAGGGTACAGTTACAGATTTATACACTTTTGTGCTTATACTTCCCTCATACAAAGTTTGGGAACCCATCCCTTCACCAGTGCCCATTCTCCACCACCCGTAAACCCAGTGTCCCTCCCACCCTCCCCAATCCCATCTCCCCCCCACCCCACCCTGCCACTGTGGCAAGGCATTCCCTTCTGTTTTCTCTCTCTAATTAGCTGTTGTGGTTTGCAATAAAGGTGTTGAGTGGCCGCTGTGCTCAGTCTCTAGCCCTCATTCAGCCCGCAACTCCCTTCCCCCACATGGCCTTCGACTACAATGTAGTTGGTGATCGCTTCTCTGAGTTGACCTTTCCCCGGAACATGAGGCCAGCCTCGAAGCCATGGAGTCAACCTCCTGGTACTTACTTCTACAGTTCTTGGGTGTTAGTCTCCCACTCTGTTATTCTATATACCATAGATGAGTGCAATCTTTCTATGTCTGTCTCTCTCTTTCTGACTCATTTCACTCAGCATGAAACTTTTCATGCCCATCCACTTGACTACAAAATTCTTGACCTCCTTTTTTCTAACAGCTGCATAGTATTCCATTGTATAGATGTACCAAAGTTTCCTCAACCAGTCATCCGTTCTGGGGCATTCGGGTTTTTTCCAGATTCTGGCTATTGTAAACAGTGCTGCGATGAACATACATGTGCAGATGTTGTTTCGATTGTACTTTTTTGCCTCTCTGGGATATATTCCCAGCAGTGGTATTGCTGGGTCAAATGGGAATTCAATATCTAATTTTTTGAGAGTCGTCCAAATTGTTTTCCAGAAGGGGTGAACCAGTCGGCATTCCCACCAGCAGTGAAGAAGGGTCCCTTTCTCCCCACATCCTCTCCAACAGCGGTTGCTTTTGTTCTTTTGGATGTGTGCTAGTCTCTGTGGTGTGAGGTGGTATCTCAAAGTTGTTTTGATCTGCATCTCTCTGATGATTAGTGATGCAGAGCACTTTTTCATGTGCCTTTTGGCCATTCGCATTTCTTCCTTGGTAAAGTTTCTGTTCATTTCTTCGCCCCATTTTTTGATGGGGTTGGATGTTTTCTTCTTGTAGAGTTCAACCAGTGCTTTATATACCATTGATATCAACCCCTTATCTGATGGGTATTGTGTAAATATCCTTTCCCATTCTGTGGATAGTCTTTGTATTCTGGTCACTGTATCTCTTGCGGTGCAGAAGCTTTTTAGTTTAATGTAGTCCCATTTGTTGATCTCTGTTTTTACTAGATTGCTTAGTTCCATGTCACCTTTGAAGATACCTTTATCTTCAATATCGTGGAGGGTTTCGCCGACCTTGTCTTCAATGTACCTTATGGTTTGTGGTCTAATGTTGAGGTCTTTAATCCATTTTGATCTGACTTTTGTGCATGGTGTCAGGTCAAGGTCTAAACCCATTTTTTTGCATGTGGTTGTCCAGTTGTGCCAGCACCATTTGTTAAAGAGGCTTTCCTTGCTCCACTTCACATCTCTTGCTCCCTTATCAAAGATTAGATGGTCATACATTTGGGGTTGTGTGTAGGGATATTCCACCCTGTTCCATTGGTCTACGGCTCTGCCTTTGTTCCAGTACCATGCTGTTTTAATTGTTACTGCTTTGTAGTAAAGTTTGAGGTTGGGGATGGTGATGCCTCCCATCATCTTTTTCCCAAGAATTGTTTTAGCTATCCTTGGACGTTTGTTATTCCATATGAATTTTAGGATTGCTTGATCCATTTCTTTGAAGAATGTCATGGGTATACTTATAGGGATCGCATTGAATCTGTATAATGCTTTAGGGAGTATTGCCATTTTGACAACATTGATTCTCCCTATCCACGAGCAGGGTATATGTTTCCATTTCCTCATGTCCTCTTTGATTTCATGGAGTAGCGTTATGTAGTTTTCTTTGTAAAGGTCTTTTACTTCCTTGGTTAAGCTGATTCCGAGGTACCTGATTTTCTGGGGCACGATTGTGAATGGGATTGCTTTTTTCATGTCCCTTTCCTCTGCCTCATTGTTTGCATATATGAAGGCCATGGATTTTTGGGTATTGATTTTGTAGCCTGCAACTTTACTGTATAAGTCTATTGTTTCTAAGAGTTTCTTAGTAGAGGTTTTAGGCTTCTCTAGATATAGTATCATGTCGTCTGCAAATAGTGAGAGTTTGATTTCTTCCCTTCCTATCTGGATGCCCTTAATCTCTTTTTCTTGTCTAATAGCTATCGCAAGTACTTCCAGTACTATATTGAAGAGGAGTGGTGAGAGTGGGCATCCTTGTCTTGTGCCTGATCTCAGAGGAAAGGCCCTTAGTTTTTCCCCGTTGAGGATAATGCTTGCCGTAGGCTTGTGATAGATGGCTTCGACTATCTTGAGGAAAGTTCCTCCAAACCCCATTTTGGCGAGGGTTTTCATCATGAAAGGATGTTGGATCTTGTCAAATGCTTTCTCTGCATCTATTGATATGATCATATGGTTTTTATCTTTACTTTTGTTGATATGCTGGATTATGTTGATTGATTTCCGAATGTTAAACCATCCTTGCATCCCTGGGATGAATCCCACTTGGTCGTGATGTATGATCTTTTTGATGAGTTGTTGGATCCTATTTGCTAGTATTTTGTTGAGGATCTTCGCATCGGTGTTCATCAGGGAAATTGGTCTGTAATTTTCTTTCTTAGTGGTGTCTTTGTTTGCTTTTGGTATTAGGGAGATATGCGCTTCATAGAAACTGTTTGGGAGAGTTCCTGTTTTTTCAATTTCCTGGAAAAGTTTGAGGAAAACAGGCAATAGGTCTTCTTTAAATGTTTGGAAGAATTCGCCAGTGAAACCATCTGGGCCTGGGCTTTTGTTTGGGGGGAGGTTTTTGATTACCGTTTCAATTTCCTTAACATTGATGGGTCTATTCAGGTATTCCAGGTCTTCTTTCTTCAGTGTTGGGAGATTATAGGAATCAAGGAATCCATCCATTTCTTTTAGGTTCTCCTTTTTTGTGGCGTAAAGACTTTCAAAGTAGTCTCTAATGATCTTTTGAATCTCACTGGTTTCTGTTATGATGTCCCCCTTTTCATTTCTGATTCGATTTATTAGAGTTTTCTCTCTTTCTTTCTTTGTGAGACTTGCTAGCGGTTTATCAATCTTATTTATTTTCTCAAAGAACCAACTCTTTGTTTCATTGATCTTTCGGATTGTTTTTTTGGTTTCGATGTCATTAATTTCTGCTCTAATTTTTATTATTTCTTTCCTTCGGTCTGGTTTGGGGTCCTTTCTCTGGTCCTTTTCTAGGGTCTTGAGTCGTGAAGTCAAGCTATCTATGTGGATCCTTTCTTCCTTCCTGAGGAATGCTTGGAGAGCTATAAATTTTCCCCTTAACACGGCTTTAGCTGCGTCCCATAGGTTTTGGTAGCTCGTGTCTTCATTCTCATTTGTTTCTAAGTATCTTTTGATTTCTTCCTTGATTTCCTTCTTGACCCACTCATTGTTCAACATGGAATTGTTTAATTTCCAGGTGTTTGATTTGATTTTCCGTATTTGTGGGTGGTTAGCTTCTATCTTCAGCGCATCGTGGTCTGAAAAGATGGTTGATACAATTTCTATTTTTCCGATTCTATTGAGGTATGTTCTGGGGCCCAGTACATGGTCTATTTTTGAAAATGTTCCATGTGCACTGGAAAAGAATGTGTATTCTTTCTTTTGGGGGTGTAAGGCCCTGTATAGGTCTATTAGGCCTCTCTCTTCAATTTCTTCATTCAGAGTCAGTGTTTCCTTGTTGAGTTTTGTTCTTGTGGATCTATCTAGAGGTGATAAGGCCATATTGAAGTCTCCGACTACAATTGTGCTGTTAGTGATGTCCTCTTTGAAGTCTGTTAGGAGTCGTTTTAAATATTTAGCCGGTCGTTTGTTAGGAGCATATACGTTTAAGAGTGTGATTTCTTCCTGTTGTACATATCCCTTGATAAACAGAAAATGACCTTCGCTGTCCCTTTTGATCTTTTTCATCCTGAAATCTATGTTGTCGGATACCAGGATGGCCACTCCAGCTTTTTTAAGGGGGTTGTTTGCTTGGAGGATTGTTTTCCATCCTTTGACTTTGAGTCTATGTTTACTCTGTTTGTTCAGGTGTGTTTCTTGCAGGCAACAGAATGTTGGGTTTAATTTCCGGATCCATTTAGCCACTCTGTGTCTTTTGATAGGTGCATTTAGGCCATTGACATTGAGAGAGATTATTGTGATGTGGTTTTGTGTCATCTTTCTGTGGGATTTGTTGTTCTTATGGGGCTCCTCCTTGTCTTACAGTAGCCCCTTTAGACCTTCTTTCAAGATTGGTTTTGAGTCTATGAAGTTCCTGAGCTGTTGTTTATCCGAGAAATAGTGTATAGTTCCTTCGAGTTTGAGTGAGAGTTTAGCTGGATAAAGTATTCTTGGTGAGGCATTCATTTCGTTGAGTTTTTTCACTATGTCCCACCATTGTCTTCGGGCTCGGAGGGTTTCTTCTGACAGATCGGCCGTAAATCTGAGGGGTGCTCCTTTGTATGTGATTTCCCTCTTTGACCTTGCTACTTGTAGAATTGTGTCTCTATCTACAGCATCCGCCATTCTGACTATGATATGCCTTGGAGTCTTTTTATTTGGGTCTCTTTTTGCTGGCACTCTTCGGACTTCTTGTATCTGGACGCCTGCCTTCTCCAGCTCTGGGAATTTCTTAGTGATGATGTCTTTGACTATGTTTTTTTCATTGGGGTTACTTCCCTGTGGTTCTGGTACTCCAATGATTCTTATGTTGTTCCTCTTGAAGTCATCCCCCAGGGCTCTGATTCGCTCTATAGCCATTTTGAGGTCTTTGGCCATGATTTGTTGCTGTCTGTAAGCTTTCTGCAGCTCATCCTCAAGCTCGCTGATTCTGTCTTCGGCTGTAGTCATTCTGCTGTTGAGGGCATCTAGTGAGATTTTTATTTCATCTACCGATTGCTTTATTTGTGAGACTTCGGTTCGAAGGTTTGAAATTTCTGCTCTCATTTCTGCTCTCATTTCTTCCTGTATTTTCTTGGTAGACCGTTCCAGCGCTTGATTCATCTCCTCCCTTAATTTATTGGATGTCTGTTCCATAGTTGCTTGGAGTAGGTCGACTCTCCTCCATATTTCCTCTCTGAATTGTTTATCTGAGAGGTCGTAGATGTTGGGAGACTCTTTTGAGGTTTCTAGTATCTTTTCTTCTCCCTCTCTTGGTGGAGGGGATTTTCGCTGTTTCTTCATATTGTCACGGAGGTGCAGAGTTGGAACCTTGTAGTTATTTATTCCTCTTCCTTTTTGTGGGAAGAAGGGGCTCCGATTGTGCTAAACTTCCCTTATTCACTGATAGCTTTTATACTGTCAGCCTAAGCTAATGGCTATTTTGCGTAAATGTTTGAGCTCGCAAAAGTGAGTTTTCAAAGGAATACACAGTACGGATTGAGCTGAGGTAGCAAAGAATAACTGCGGCCGCGTTAGCGTTGGCCGCTCTGAGAGGAGGCCACGCCCACTAAGACACAGATAGAATGAATTCTATCAATTGTGGCCAAAGGAGAAGGCATGGAATGGTAAAAAAAAAAATAAATAACTGCGGCCGCGTTAGCGTTGGCCGCTCCGGAAAGAGGCCACGCCCACTTTTTAGGCCACGCCCCCTGAGATGAGGACACGCCTCTAAGCAGCAGAGTGGGGATTGGTCAGGATCCGACGGCGGCGGCGGAAAGGTGCCAGGCAGGGGCTTCAGGAGAAGCCCCGAGCCGCGGTGGGCAGGGGGCGGGGAGGGGGGCTTCTCCGCGCTGAGGCAGGCTCTCCAAGGGATTGCCTGTTTACCTGCAGGATGGAGATTGGTCAGGATCCGACGGCGGCGGCGGAAAGGTGCCAGGCAGGGGCTTCAGGAGAAGCCCCGAGCCGCCAGAAATGACAGAACTTTGATCCAGAGTCCTAGAATTGTCCATAGAATAACCCTAGGACCTCACCCACGGCTTATTCTCAGAGTATCTTAGAGATACAGCAATAAAGGTGACCTCCCTGGAACCTTGCACCCAGTCCATAGTAAGTAGCTGTGCAGTTAATACTTGTTAGCCACTAATACTTGCTCATTTATAATGGAGCACTTATCCATCAGCGTTTAACCACAGCAGCAGCGTATGTATCAAACGTTAAAGACCGGTGGGGAGGTAGATAGCTACATTGGATGGATGACTGATAAGAAGGACAGAAAGAGGGGCTGGAGCGATAGCACAGCGGGGAGGGCATTTTCCTTGCACTCGGCCGACCCAGGTTCAATTCCCAGCATCCCATAGGGTCCCCCGAGCACCGCCAGGAGTAATTCCTGAGTGCATGAGCCAGGAGGAACTCCTGTGCATCGCTGGGTGTGACCCGAAAAGAAGAAGGACAGAAAGAGGGAAGGGGAAGGGGGGAGGAGGGAAAGGAGGGAATAGTAATCCCTTACAGAGTATTCAAGGGAACTGGTTGAGCAATTTCATGCGAGTCTCCGTGGGACTTGCACATGTAAGCTGGAGCCAGTGAAGACAGACCAGATGGCCCAACCCTGGCCCCTGCGCGTGTCCTACCGAGGCCGGGACTGTTTTACGGTGGAAGCAAACACACACCAGCCCGGAGGTGGACCGACCCAGGGAATCAGCCACAACAGCCCGTGTGGGCTGCAGGGTGACGGGCGGCTGTTTCCTTTGCCGCTTCCCGGCCTCCTGTGAGCAGGAAGGACAGTGCTGGGAAATGTAGCTGGGCTCAGCCAATCCGCCCATTCGGCGAGACGTGGGAGACCCCGCCCACAGTCCCGGGCCCTTCAGTGTCCAGCGGGGCAGTTGCCACAGAGATCAACACTGAGCGGGGAGGAGCAGAGGCACCGGAAGCCTGTGTTTTATTTTCCACTCACTTTACCACTTCAAAGAGGGCCGGAGCCACAGCGTAGCGGGAGGGTGTTTGTTTTGCACATGGCCGACCCGGGTTCGGTTCCCAGCATCCCATAGGGTCCCCTGAGCACCGCCAGGAGGGAGTCCTATGAGTGCAGAGCCAGGAGGAACCCCTGAGCATCACCGCGTGTGACCCAAAAAGTGGAGGGGAAAAAATTCAAAGAAAAAGATGAAAACAGCATTCCTTGAGGCTGGAGCAATAGCACAGCGGGGAGGGCATTTGCCTTGCACACAGCCGACGCGGGTTCGATTCCCAGCATCCCATAGGGTCCCCTGAGCACCACCAGGAGGGAGTCCTTAGAGTGAAGAGCAGGAGGAACCCCTGAGCATCACCGCGTGTGACCCAAAATGTGGAGGGGGAAAAAAAATCAAAGAAAAAGATTAAAACGACATTCCTTTTGTTTGAGGGGCCACACCCAGTGGTGTTCAGGGGTTCCTCCTGGCTCTGCACTAAGAAATGACTCCTGAAGCTGGAGTGATGGCACAGTGGGGAGGGCATTTGCCTTGCACACGGCCAACCCAGGTTTGATTCCCAGCATCCCATAGGGTCCCCCCGAGCACCGCCAGGAGGAATTCAAAGAGATTACTCCTGGCGGTGCTCAGGGGGGTGCCGGCACCCTCTAGGATGCCGGGAATTGACGCCAGGGGGGCTGCGTGCAAGGCAAGTGTCCTACCCCCTGTTCTATCACTCCAGCCAGGCATTTTATTTTTAAAAAATCAGAACAGGGCCTGGGAGATTATTCAAAGGGTTGGACCACAAGCTGAGCAGGCAGAAACCCCGGATTGATGATCCTCAACAGTATGTGGTCCCGCCCCTAAAATAAAGTTTGTTTGCAGAAGGGTTAGGGACAAGAGGTGGAAATCACCCATGTCCCATCAGCATTTAAGGAATAAACAAATGCCAGGGGTAGTTTGGCCTTAAAATTTCACAAAAGTGGCCGGAGTGATAGTACAGCAGGGAGGGCGTTTGCCTTGCACACGGTCGACCCAGCTTCGATCCCCGGCATCCCATAGGGTCCCCCAAGCACCGCCAGGAGTGATTCCTGAGTGCAGAGCCAGGAGGAATCCCTGAGCATCTCTGGGTGTGGGCCCAAAAAACAAACAAACAAACAAATTCACAAAACAAATGCATGAACTAAGTCAAACCCATAACTAGCTATTAGGGCAGGAGGCCTAGGACAGCAGGTAGGGCGCGGCTGACCCCAGTTCGATCTCTTAACACTGCATAAGGGCCCCCAGCCCCCAGCCGGAGGATTCTGCCACTGATTGTGGGTCTTCTCAAAACCCAAACCCAAAACTGCTTTTAAATTATCAGGCCAAACTAGAGTTACCGAAAGGGAAAGGGAGAGGAGGTTGGGTGAACGGGGTAAAAGCAGTCGGTAGCGCAATGACAGGTGGCACCGGACTGGGACGGGCAAGTTACTATGCAACAAAATACGGATTTAGAATAATGCGCACTGCAGGCTGCACTGCAAATTCGGGAGAGGGAGAGGGAGGGAAGGAGAGAGAGATGGAGAGAGATGGAGAAAGGAAGGGGAGAGGGAAAGAGGGAAGGAGAGAGGGAGAGATGGAGAGAGACATGGAAATAGATGGAGAGAAGGGAGGGAGAGGGAATGAAAGGGAGAGGGAAAGAGAGAGGGAGGGAGAGAGGGAGAAGGAGGGTGAGGGAGGGAGAGAAGGAGAAGGAGGAAGAGAAGGAGAGAGAAGGAGAGGGAGAGAGGGTAAAGGAGGGAGAGGGAGGGAGAGAAGGAGAGAGAGAGAGGAAGAGAAGGAAGGAGAGGGAAGGAAAGGGAGAGAGAGGGAGAAGGAGGGAGAGAAGGATGGAGAGAGGGAGAAGGAGGGTGAGGGAGAGAGGGAGAAGGAGGGAGAGAAGGAGGGAGAGAGGGAGAAGGAGGGTGAGGGAGAGGGAGAGAAGGAGGGAGAGAGGGAGAAGGAGGGTGAGGGAGAGGGAGAGAAGGAGGGAGAGAGAGGGAGAGGAGGAGGGAGAGAGAGGGAGAGGAGGAGGGAGAGAGAGGGGGGAAGAGGAGGGAGAGGGAGGGAGAGAGGGAGAAGGAGGGAGAGAGGGAGAGGAGGGAGAGAGAGGGAGAGAAGGAGGGAGAGAGAGAGAGGGGAGAGAAGGAGGGAGAGGGAGAGAGAGAGAGAGTTTTCGGGGTAATTCCAACACAAGGTGAGCAGGCTGAATCTTGAAGACGATGCTGTGTGAGATGTCAGAAGTGAAAGAGGAAGGACTGTGATGGTGGTGGCATAACCAGAATAGGCAAATTCAGACGGATGGTCGACTCGAGGTCACAGGGGCTGGGGAGGGGAGCACAGGGAGATACTGTCTACCGAGCACAGACGCCCCTTCGGGACCAGGAGGAAGTTCTGGAGACAGCTGGTGGCGGTGGTGGAGACTTAGTAACACCAAGGATGCGCTTGAGGATGGTTGACACGGCAGGGTGGGCTTTGGGTTTATTCGGCCCCTGTCTCCCTGCCACCAAGTTGAGTCTGACCTCTTGGGCCTCCGTGCTGTCCTCACATCCCGGACCCCTCGTCATGTGAACACCGGAAGACTCACAGCACCTTTCAGAGGTGGCGGCAGCAGCTCAGCTGTCCCTTTCGGGTCAGCCTGAACGTCACTCTTTAACTCATCACCGTCCCTGATTAACTCTAACTCCGGTCCATAAAGTGCCTCGACCGCCTGGCACGTCAGGGGCGGACAGAGGCGGAGGACAGCGGACAGGTCCCCTTTACCCCAGGGAGCACCCCAGGGCTCAGCCCTGTCTTTCAGCTTGTTGTCAACAACGGGCCAACGGCCGGGTCCGCGTGAAAAGAACAGTCGATTGAGAACGCAGGTGGCAGGTGGTGTCTCAGGGCTAGCGGGGCCGGGACACGGTGAGTGGGAGGAAGCACCTGGGGCCGTGGACAAGGGGCTCCTGTCGGGGGGAGGGGGGAGCGGGGTGCGAGCTTCTGCTCGGCCCAGAGGGCCTGGCACTCAGGTGGAGGGTCCTGGGTTTGGGCCCCGGCACCACGGGAAACCCCGATGTTGTCTGCAGCTCAGGGCCTGGGTGAGGAGAGGGCATGGGCGACAGTCCCTCCCGTGGGGGGCTTTAGGAGGGAATATCCGGCCGATTTATACTCCTGTCCAGCTGAACTGAAGCCAGAAGAGATGAGGCTTCTGTTATGTTTGGTTTGGGGGAAGGGCACACCTAGTGATGCTGGGCGCTACTCCCAGCTCAGTGCTCAGCAGCCAAGCTGTGCTGAGACTCGAACCCAAGCCTCCTGCACGCAGAGCCGGTGCTCAGCCCGCTGCGCTATTTCTCTGGCCAGTAAGAGGATGTATTCTTGGTGGCCAGAGCAACGGGACTGCAGGTCCGGCGCTTGCCTTGCGTGCTGCTGGCCCAGGTTCGATCCCCGGCACGCCGTATGGCCCCCCTGATGAGTGATCCCTGAGCACAGAGCCAGGAGGGAGCCTTGAGCACAGCTGGGTGCGGACCCAGAACAAAAAACTGGGGGTGGTTCTTGAACGCCAACCCTTGAAAGGAGTCTGCATCTCCCGACGCCCTCAACCCAGCCAAACTCAGCAACTTTGACCCAGAAGATAGTGCTCAGGAGGACCCAGACTTGAGAGCAAGATGGTTCACAGCCCCTGAGACCCGAGGGTTTGGCCGTGAGGAATTTTAGGTCACAGGCAGTGAACTCTGCTGCCAGCCAACCAATTGCTGTGCAGTGCCGCTGACCCGGAACTGATTCCTGGCACCTTGTATGGCGCCCGAGCATGACAGGAGGGATTCCGGAGCACAGAGCCGGGAGTAAGCCCTGAGCACCCCCAGGTGTGGCCCAAAGAACAAACAGAATGGCTCCTTGGGGCAGAAGAGGAAAATCAGCTGCGGACGGGCCTCTGGACTCAGCGGTGAAAAGCTGGTGTGGGACAGTGACTAGGAAGAGAAAGAGGGGGCTGGAGCAATAGCACAGCGGGGAGGGCATTTGCCTTGCATGTGGCTGACCCGGGTTCGAATCCCAGCATCCCATAGGGTCCTCTGAGCACCGCCAGGAGTCTTTCCTGAGTGCAGAGCCAGGAGAAACCCCTGTGCATCGCCGGGTGTGACCCAAAAAGCAAAAAAAAAAAAAAAAAAAAAAAAGGAAGAGAAAGAGCTGGAGAGGTGGGGGTGGCAGCTGCCCTGGGCCTGACCCTCACACCCCCCCCTGCCCCAGCGCCCACTGACTGTGGAGACAGGCCCTTGGGGGGAAGTGCAGGGAGCCGGATTTGGGAGCCTGCAAGGGTCAGGCCAAGATGCCAGACACTCTCCAGCACCAACACTGGCAGTGCCACATCTGCTCCTTCCCTGGACGAGGGCTTTTGACTCGAGCCTTAGGACATGCCAAGAGAGCACTGGGATTCTGCTTCAAGCGAGCCCCTCGAAGGGCAGCTAGAGAGGGTGGGGGCCGGGGTCTGCAGCCGAGGCTCCGCTGCACTTTAGGGCACGCCCTCCTGCAGGGAAGAGTCCCTCCACTCCTCGAGGTGTGAAGCCTGTGGTTCCCAACCCCTGCCGAGGGCCAGTCTGCAGGTGGACAAAGGATGCCAAGGGGCTGGAGCAATAATCCAGCGGGAGAGCGTTTGCTTTGCGTGTGGCCAACCCAGGCTCAGTTCCCCACATCCCATAGGGTCCCCTGAGCACCGCCAGGAGTGATTCCTGAGTGCAAAAGCAGGAGGAGAGCCCTAGCATCGAAGGGCTCTGTGCACCGAAGCACTGTGACACTCTCGTCCCATTGTTCATCGATTTGCTCGAGCAGGCACCAGTAACGTCTCCATGGTGAGCCTTGTTGTTACTGTTTTTGGCATATCGAATATGCCACGGGGAGCTTGCCAGGCTCTGCCGTGCAAGAGGGATACTCTCGGTAGCTTTCCGGGCTCTCCGAGAGAGACGAAGGAATCGAACCTAGGTCAGCTGCATGCAAGGCAAACACCCTACCTGCTGTGCTATCACTCCAGCCCAGCATTAGCAGGTATGACCCAAAAAGCCAAAATTTGAAAAAAAAAATTAAAAAAGGATTTTAATAGTGTGTGTGTGGAGAAAAACCCAGTTTTGCTTTATCTTATTTCTTTGGTTTGGGGGCCACACCAATTTTGGGGGCAGCTGTGTGTGCAACACAGCTGGGATGCTTGGGGGATCGTGTGGTTTGGGGGAGTGAACCCAGCCCCTCCTGCATGCAAAGCACATGCCAGCCTGTTTGAGTCATCTCTCTCTCTGCTGAAAATCATGGCTTTGAATGATCGCCTGCAGTGATGTTAACTTCGGCAGGTTTCATAAAACAGCCCGTGATTGGGGCAGCAGCTGTAATTGAAAGCATCTCTGGGTATGGAATAATGGATATGTCTGAACAGGAGTGAAAAGTGAAACCAAACCATCCATACCGTGCTTGGTGCCGTCCCTTCTCCTTACCGCAACTCTTCAAGTGAGCTGAGTAAGTCAGGAGCACGTTTGACTGGTTAGCTAATAGGAGCTCTTCTTTCATAGGATAACTCGGGACACAATCACGGGTGTTGGTGTACCAGGCAAGCCTTGTCAGACATGGTGACCTTGGGCTTAGCTTGGCTTGTCCCTCAGAGTCACAAAGTAGCTGCTGCAGCTCCAGCCATCTCTCTACGTTCAAAGCCAAAAGCAGAGGAGAGAGGCCAGAGAGTGAAAGGACAGCAGAGAAGGCCCGTGATCCTCTGAGCACAGCCACGAGTGAGCTCTGAGCACAGGGGGGGATGACCCCATTGATTCCCCCAAAAAAACAAAGATGGAGGAAAAGGCAAGTGAGCGCCACTACTACTTCCTTTATCTCTGGGGGGAGAGGAGGTGCTTCTCCTGTGGTGCTTAGGGGCCTGGCGGCCACACCCAACAAGACTCCGGCTGGAGGGACAGGCCTGCTTGCTGCACACACAGCTGCCCCAGGCTGCTGGTACCGGGAATCCCCAGCGCTACACCCAGGGGTGCTGAGGTCCCCGCAGTGCCAGGAGTCAGCCTAGCCCATACAAAGCAAACGTTTCCCCCTTTGAACTTTCTCCCTAGTCCTAACTGCACTGTCACACTGTAGCACTGTTGTCCCGTTGCTCATCGATTTGCTCGAGCAGGCACCAGTAACGTCCCCATTGTGAGACTTGTTGTTACTGTTTTTGGCATATCGAATACGCCACAGGGAGCTTACCAGGCTCTGCCATGCGGGCGGGATACTCTCGGTAGCTTGCCGGGCTCTCCGAGAGGGGCAGAAGAATCGAACCTGGGTCTGCCCCGTGCAAGGCAAACGCCCTACCCGCTGTGCTATTGCTCCAGCGCCTGGTCCCTAACGACTCCCTTTTAATTCAAAAGACAAACCAGAAACCGACATCCATGTGCGAATCGATCTTCAGCCAGAAATCCAACACCTGTGTGCTTCCATTGAAAAGGGAAGAGGGCGGGAGTGATAGTACAGCGGGGAAGGTGCTCACCTTGCAGGCACCCGACCTGGACTCGATCCCGGCACCCCCATAGGGTCCCCCAGACCTCGCCAGGAGTGATCCCTGAGCACAGAGCCAGGAGTAAGCCCCGAGGGAGGCTGAGCACCTTGAGTTTGTCACTTTTCCCATCTAAAGCCAAGGAGGGGAAGAAACAGGGGATAAACAGATGGGTTATGGGGGGTTGGTTTCATTTAAAATTAGAGAACTAGTACAGGAAGTGACACTTGCCTGGCACGTAGCTGTGACTAGGGTGACCCTGGTTTGAATCTCCAGCACCACATATGGTCCCCTGAGCACTTCCACAGGACAATTATGAGCCCAGAACCAGGAATAGCCCCTGAGTACCACTGGGTGAGGCCCCCTGACAAACAAACCTCTCCAAAAGCTACAGAACTTCAAGGTGTCACTCCTGAGCGCAGAGCAAGAAATCACCCCTGAGCTCTGCGGTGGTGGCACAAACCCTCCCTCGCACCCCACCCCCACCCCCACCCCCCACAATAGAAGAAAGAAAAGATAAAATCATGCGAGTTGCTGCAAAGTAGATGGAATTGGAGAGCACCACGTTAAGTTGAATAAGTCAGGGGACAAGGACAAATACCGGATGATGTCACTCAGCCGTGGCATGGAGACAGACAATGCAAGGAAATAGGCAATATTGAACAATGACAGCCCCTTGGCCTGGGATGACAAAACTCTGAAGACCAAGGGAGAGAGGGGCGGGGGTTGGGATGAAGACCAGACTGCAGGTGACATAAGGACAGTGGTAGAGCATCATGCATGGGTCATGGGAGCCATGCAGTAACCTCGCACCTCAAGACCATAACTATTAGTACTATTGTAACTGTCTCATGTAAATGCTAACAACATTAATTCTCTATATTCGTTTTAAAGATAGAAAAGAAGGGGCTGGAGTGATAGCACAGTGGGTAGGGCATTTGCCTTGCACGCGGCCGACCCAGGTTCGATTCCCAGCATCCCCTGAGCACTGGTCACTGTCACTATCATTCTCATTGCTCATCGATTTGCTCGAGCGGGCACCATTATCGTCTCCATTGTGAGACTTGTTGTTACTGTTTTTGGCATATCGAATACGCCACGGGGAGCTTTCCAGGCTCTGCCATGCGGGCGGGATCCTCTCGGTAGCTTGCCGGGCTCTCTGAGAGGGGCAGAGGAATTGAATATGGGTCGGCTATGTGCAAGGCAAATGCCCTACCACTGGGCTATCGCTCGAGCCCCCACCCCCTTAGCACCACCAGGAGTAATTCTTGAGTGCATGAACCAGGAGTAACCCCTGTGCATCGCCGGGTGTGACCCAAAAAGAAAAAAAAAGTAAATGAATAGTCAATAAATAAATAAATAAATAAATAAGGGAGGAAGAGAGGAAGGAAGAGAGGAAGAGAGGAAGGAAGAGAGGAAGGAAGGAAGGAAGGAAGGAAGGAAGGAAGGAAGGAAGGAAGGAAGGAAGGAAGGAAGGAAGGAAGGAAGGAAGGAAGGAAGGAAGGAAGGCCCAGTGATGGGTGCTGTCTGGGTCCAGTGTTGTGCCCAAAGAGAGAGAGAGAGAGAGAGAGAGAGGAGAGAGAGAGAAGTAACAGAAACAGTGAATATCTCTGTGGACATCCCCAAAATACTGCAAGATCATGCGATCATGCTTTCTCTCTGGAATCGTTCCTTTCTTTACGGTCATTCGAGACAGGGGTGGAGAACAGCTTCACGTTCCGAGCACGGGGCTTGTCTGCAGGAGGACCTGACGGTTTTTCCATCCCGATCTCTGCAGCTGGCCCGGGGAGGCCTGAGCCCACTCTGCCTCCCGCAACCCCACTTTCTCCACAGAAGAGATCGAACTACACGCGGAGTTTGACACACCCCGTGAGGGCTGTCCCCACTGGCAGCCCTTGTCCGGACACCCCTCCCGGGCACCACGCTGTGGTCACGGGAACAGTGGCTGAGTCCAGGCTGAGCTCGTGCATGGTCTTTCAGGCAGCGAGAACCTTCTAGATCCTTCTAGAAGGATCTAGATCCCTCTAGAGCCTTCCCTGATTAGCACCAATGGACTCAGGGTTGAGGGCAGGGAGTGTCACCCTGACTGAGTTCAGCCCCACCTTCCTTACACCCACAACTTTCCTCTGCAGAGCAGTGCTCTGTACTCAAAAAGGGGTGTTCTGGCTAGAGAGGGTGTAGGGCCTGGCAAGCAGTGCTCAGAGGACTTCCGGTGACACTCAGTCCAAATGGACCAGATGGTTCACAGCTTAGGTCCAGTGATGGGGGCCAGCTGGGTCCAGTGTTGTGCCCGAATTTCAGGTCCCCGGTCGCGGAGAGACCCAGTTCCACACACGATCATGCAAAAGCAAAGGAACTTCATTACTAGCTCGAGTCATCGCTACCTCGAGCCAGGGTCCGAGTCTCACCCAACGCCGTGGAGTCTTGACAAGGACCCCGACTCCAAATCACCAGCGGTTTACATAGGGTTCAGGGTGAAGAAGCAATTTTTACAACGGTCTATTTTTAGCGTGGGCCCTTTTACAATGGTGGTCAGCAGTTAGACAATGGTGAGTAACCGTTTCTAAGGAGGGGACAGTGACCCCCCCACGACCGGCCAGACCCAACTGCCCAATTCCTTATCTCGGCAAATGACTCAACCGAGAGTCTGCCAGACACTGCACGTCCTGCTCTGGGGAAACAGACACTGAGGCCTGGTTGGGACTGAATGTTAGCAGCCGCTTGCTGTGGCATCAGATTTGCCCTCACACCAGCAGTGCTGAGAAGGACTCTAGGGTTCTTCTCCCAGAAGTCCTGGGGCTGCCCTGCAGTGCTGGGGGTTGAACTCAGGTTCTTATGTGTACAAGCCAAGTGCCTCTGTGTCTGAGCCTGCTCCCTGGCCCACGGATTGCTCCTGAGATAAATGCGAGCACAGGGCCGGAGAGATAGTACGGCAGGGTAGGGCGTTTACCTTGCATGAAGCCCACCAGTTCGATCTCCAGCATCCCATACGATCCCCCCAGACACCACCGGGAGTGTATTCCTGAGTGCAGAGTCAGAAATGAGCCCTGAGCATCACCAGGTGTGGCCCCCAAACTAACAAACAAATAAAACATGTGAGCATGTGCCAAGCAAGCGGGGTTCTGCACGCTGGCCTTGAAGAAGTGTTGGCTGGGGAGACCAAGAGTGTCAGTTACAGGTTCCTGGGTCTCAAGCCAGGGCAAGCAGCATCTAGAGCCTTCCAAACCTCCCTCGACCCACCAGCCCACCCCTCTGGCCTTTACCTAGAGGGCTGGCCTAAGACTCCGGACGGTGGGGCTGGAGCGATAGCACAGCGGGGAGGGCGTTTGCCTTGCATGCGGCCGACCCAGCTTCGATTCCCAGCATCCCATAGGGTCCCCCAAGAGCACCACCAGGAGTAATTCCTGAGTGCATGAGCCAGGAGGAACCCCCTGTGCATCGCTGGGTGTGACCCAAAAAGCAAAAAAAAAAAAAAAGACTCGGAAGGCTAATGTGGGAAGTTTCCCTCAAGCACTAACTGGCAGGGCCCTGCAGAGCTAATTGGGTTTCATCCCTTTTAAATGCAGTGTCCCCAACCTTGTGCTTTCCCTGTGGTCACTTCCACTAGGCTGCAGGACCTCCCAGTATACCGGGGGCACAGGGGACCTTCTGGCCAGCTAAGCAGCTAACACAGCCAGTTGGCTCGGAAGCCTCAAAGAAGACCAGAAGGAGGGGTGGGGAGGGAGGTGGACGAGGAGAGATAGGATGAAAAACAGAGGGTGAAGGGGCATGGGAGCACCAGGAGGAGGAGGAGCGGGAGGAGGAGAGACAGGAGGGGGAGGGGAGGGGGATACGGGAAGCAGCTGAAGGAGGGGGAGAAGGAGGAAGAGTGGGAAGGAGTGGGGAAAGATGGAGGGAGGAGACAGGGAGGGGAAAGTGGAGGGGGTGGGAAGAAGCGGAGGAAGAGAGGGAGGAGGGGAGGAGGGGGGAGGAGAGACAGTGGGAGCATGAGGAGAAGCAGGAGGAAGGAGGCAGATGCAAAAACCAGGGTGACCCTCTCCCCTCACACACACCCCAGTCTCTTTCTCTGCACGCACCCTGGAAGCAGCAGCCTTTACCCAGCTACTGTTGATTCTGTTTGGGCACAGAGAACTCTGTTGTCCCTTTCTGTTTTCTGCTTTTTTTGTTTGTTGTTTGTTTTTGTTCTTGTTTTGTTTTTGCTTTTTGGGTCACACCTGGCGATGCACAGGGGTTCCTTCTGGCTCATGCACTCAGGAATCACTCCTGGCAGTGCTCAGGGGAACCTAAGGGATGCCAGGAATTGAACCTGGGTCGGCCGCACACAAGGAAAGTGCCCTCCCCGCTGTGCTTTTGCTCCAGCCCCTGTTTTCTGGGTATGGCCTTCTGTTTTGAAGGCCATACCCAGAAATGCTCAGGGCTTACTGGCTCTGTGCTCGGGGATCACTTCTGGCAGTACTCGGGGACCCTATGGGGTGCAGGAGATTCAACTGAGGTCAGACACATGCATGGCAAACGCACTCCCCGCTGTATTTCCGCTCCAGCCAGGCCTTTTTTTTTTTTTTTGCTTTTTGGGTCACACCTGGAGATGCACAGGGGTTACTCCTGGCTGTACACTCAGGAATTACCCCTGGCGGTGCTCAGGGGACCCTATGGGATGCTGGGAATCGAACCTGGGTTGGCCGAGTGCAAGGCAAACACCCTCCCCGCTGTGCTATCACTCCAGCCCCACCCCCGCCCGGCCTTTTCCTAACCCTCGCAGGAGATAGCAGAGACGAAGGAAATGAACAGGAGGACGAAGGTGCCATGCAAAGATGGGGCTCAGTGAGTCAGAAGCCACCGACTCTCCTGGAAACAAGCCCTACCCTGGGCTTTCCACAGAGACCCAAGCACACTTGCTTTCTCTTCTCCAGGTCCCGTGCCTCGAGGCTGGGGACATTGGGCCTGGCGGTCGGTGGGTGACGGTAAGCTGGTGCCGGTGCTGTGAGGTGGCCCGGCCTCTCAGACCCATGCGGTCAGCAGCAGCCTGAGAACGGCCTCCCGGGGGCCATGTGGAAGCACACGCCTCCGCGTGTGTGACACCCTGGCTTTGACCCATGGCACCTCCCAAATGACAACTGGCTTCCCGCAGTGGGCTGGGGCTGATTGGGGAGCTGAGGGCAGCCCACAGGAGGGTGAAGGATGAGTCCATGAAGATGCTTCTGGGGCCCGGTAGGGCGGCCCTTTCCACCCCCTGGAGAATGGCCGGCCCTCTCAGAACGCCCGCAGTACAACACAGCACTCTCTAGGTTCCTGAAGATGGCTCGGGGCTTACACGCCCCAGAATTGAACCCCAGTCACAGAAGGAAACTAGCGGCCCGAGCAGTAGGACCGAGGGGAGGGCGTTTGCCTTGCATGTGGCGGACTTGGCTTGGTCCTCGGCAACCCAGATGGTCCCCCAACCACCACCAGGAGGGATCCTTGAGCACAGAGCCAGGAGTAACCCCTGACATCGCAGGGGGTGCCCCCCTCCCTTCAAACAACAACAAAAAAATGGTTTATTCTTATTCTTCTTATTTTTTTTTCTTTTTGTGTCACACCCGGCAATGCACAGGGGTTACTCCTGGCTCTGCACTCAGGAATTACCCCTGGCAGTGCTCAGGGGACCATATGGGATGCTGGGAATCGAACCCGGGTCGACTGCATGCAAGGCAAATGCCCTACCCACTGTGCTATCGCTCCAGCCCCTATTCTTTTTTTTATATATAATTTATTTATTTTTAATTAGAGAATCACCGTGAGGGTACAGTTACAGATTTATACACTTTTGTGCTTATACTTCCCTCATACAAAGTTCGGGAACCCATCCCTTCACCAGTGCCCATTCTCCACCACCCGTAAACCCAGCGTCCCTCCCACCCTCCCCAATCCCATCTCCCCCCCACCCCACCCTGCCACTGTGGCAGGGCATTCCCTTCTGTTCTCTCTCTCTAATTATCCAGCCCCTATTCTTATTATTGATAATACAGCGGGTAGAGCATTTGCCTTGCACGCGGCCAACCCAGGTTCGATTCCTCCGTCCCTCTCCGAGAGCCCGGCAAGCTACCGAGAGGATCCCTCTGGGTTAAAACATGGGCACCAGAGGGAGGCCATCCATTTCCCTGGAGGACAAATCCAGAGTCTCCCAGGCAGCATCCCTGGAACCTGCCCTGACTAACATACTCGAAGGCTTCGTCATCGTCTCCCCTAGCAGTCAGCTCCTGGAGCTCACGTAATTGGCCTCTGCCTTCCACTGTGCTCTGCTGCAAACGCTCAGGTTGCCAAGAGATAATCAAGGTCTGGTCAAGAAAACAGAATTCAAACTAGGCCACTCATCAGCCTTGGGTATAGGACACTGGCAACACAAGTTTGGGAGGGTGGAAAACTCGAAGGACGACAAGGAGAAGATGCAGAAACAGCCATGGCAGCAAACGCCCCCTCCTCCCGCCCCCCCCCCCCCCGGCTCCAGGATACATGGGGGCGGGGGTGGGGGATGGAGGAGGTGGAGGGGGGTCCTGACATTTTAAGTTAATTTCTTTCTTTTTCTTTTCCTTTTTTTTTCTTTTTGGGTCACACCCAGCAATGCACAGGGGTTCCTCCTGGCTCTGCACCCAGGAATTAACTCCTGGTGGTGCTCGGGGGACCCTATGGGATGCTGGAAATCGAACCCAGGTTGGCCGTGTGGAAGGCAAACGCCCTCCCCGCTGTGCTATCACTCCAGCCCCAGGGTCCTGAAATTTTAGAAGCTCATAGAAAGGGTATCGCGGAGACCTCTGAAAAGGGGCCGCATCCCTCCCTGCAAGCACCTGTGTGGGCTTGTTGGGGTCCGGGTTCAGAGAGTCCCACACTCTAAGCCTCTCTGGTTATTGACCCGGGTGTCCTAGAACCTCCACCTTCAACTGCAGTCCTGCAGCTGAGGAGAGCAAACAGGACCGGAAACGCTGGTCTCTCCCCTCTGTCCCCTTGCCCTGCCCTCCCTCCCCCACCCACTGCCTGCAGGGCCCTGCCCACAGAAGGAGGGTGACCCTCACTCAGACGGTAATTGAAAGCTTCCGTGATGACCTGCCCGCGGAACCTGGCAATTCTGGGATAAAGGCTGTGCTTTGGAACTCCGAGTCACTGTCGGGGCCCAGCCCTGAAAGAAACAAGAACGTCCTGCTCTGAACGCCGATACCGGACAGGGTGAGCCTCTCGTTTTGCCATTGCAACCCACACAGCCTGTGTGCACCGCTGTTGCAGTAAGGTTTGGTTAGACCGTCTGAGGCATTGAGATAGGCCACCAAATGGGAAGTAGGTGACCCGCACAGATGAAACCAGGCCTGTTCTCACTGCGTCCTGCCTGCAGCCTGGCCCACGCGCTGCCTGGACCTCATTGAGGTCGCCCTACAGCCGCAGATGAGGATGACGGTGATGAAGAGTTACAAGATTTACGGTGATGATGCCCAAGGGTCCCAGGCTGAGGCGGGAGCAGCACGGGGGTGGGGAGCTGGGGGTGGGAGGGGGGACTTATGTCTAAGGAGCTCACCGGCCATCCAGCTTCCCCCTTACGGAATGAGTGGGAGGGCTTGCGGCCAGCTCTTCTTCTACCCACAAAGCATTTGTGGATTTGCGACATCCCAGGGGGTCAGGTGCTAAGTGGTTCAGTGTCTGCCCACAGTGAAGAGGTAAGTCCAGACTGGTAGGGGGCGAGGGATGGGGGGAGGAGGAAGAGGAAGAGGAGTAGGAGGAGGATGGTACAGGAGGAGGAGGAGGAGGAAAAGGAAAAGGAGGAGGAGGAGGGGGATGAGGGGGAGGAGGAGGAGAAGCAGGGAGAGGAGGAAGAGGAGGAGGAGGAAGAAAACAAAAAGGAAGAGGAGGAGGGGTGAGGAGAAGAAGGAGGAGGAGGAGAAAGAGGAGGGGGAGGAAGGTACAGCAGGAGGAGGAGGAGGGGGAGGAAGAGGAGGGGGAGGAGGAGGGGGAGGAGGAGGGGGAGGAAGGGGAAGGGAGGGAGAGGAGGGGGAAGGGGGAGGGGAAGGGAGGAGGGGGGAGGGGGAGGGGGAGGAGGAGGAGGAGGAGAAGGGGGAGGAGGGAGAGGAGGAGGAGGAGGAGGAGGAGGGGGAGGAGGCTTTTCCTAAATTTTTCCACCTCACCTTATTGAGCCTGGACTTGTCAACATTCCTTCCCCTGGCCCCCAAACCCCAAAATCGCCCAGTTTTCGGGGTGTGCCGTGGGATGAGGTGGTTGAGCCCCACCCAGCAGAGCTAAGGGCTTACTTCTGGTTCTGCGTGGAGAGATCACTCCCGTGGGTGCTCAGGGGACCCTATTGGTGTCAGGAACTAAGCTTGGATCAGCCCCATGCTGGTCCTTCGAGACTACCAGATTTTTCCAACAACATCAAGGGGTCTTTGCTTTGTTTTTGGTTTGGGGGTCCACCCCGCATTGCTCAGGGCATACTCTGGGTTCTGCATTCAGGAATCACTCCTAGAAGTTCTTACTCCTGTGTGGGGCTGGGGTCAAACTCAGGGCAGCCACACGCAAGGCAAGTGCCCTGCCCACGCTGCCATTACTCTAGCCCAAGGTTTTGTTTCTCACCACAAGAAATGAATGTCGGGGCTGGAGAGATAGCACAGCATGGAGGGCATTTGCCTTGCACGCGGCCAACCCGGGTTCGATTCCCAGCATCCCATATGGCCCCCCGAGCACCGCCAGGAGAAATTCCTGAGTGCAGAGCCAGGAGTAACCCCTGTGCATCGCAGGGTGTGACCCAAAAAGCAAAAAAAAAAAAAAAAAAAAAAAGGAAGGAAGGAAGGAAGGAAGGAAGGAAGAAATGAATGTCCAGAGATCACATGGCCTTCTCTCCCAGCAGGAGAGACGTTCGCCATAACCATGCCACTGGACGCCGTGCCAGGCTGTTTCCCTTGGGGCCGCCCAGAGGGGGGGTGGGTGAGACCCCTCCCTGCCCCAGGGGACTCAGCCCCAGCAGTCAAAAACCCCAGAACTCTGCCGCCGCCCTGCTCACAGCCACTTTCTACGTGCTCGGGCCGAGACTCCGCCCCGAGTGAAGCTTTTTGTGGACCATGTGGCCGAGACACTTCATAGGACACACCCTACCCATACTCCAAGGGTGCCACACCACATTTGATGGGGTTCAAAACAGTAGGCAACCAGGGCTGGAGCGATAGCACAGCGGAGAGGGCGTTTGCGTTGCATACAACCGACCCGGGTTCGATTCCCAGCATCCCATAGGGTCCCCTGAGCACCGTCAGGAGTAATTCCTGAGTGCAGAGCCAGGAGTAACCCCTGAGCATCGCCAGGTGTGACCCAAAAAGAAAAAAAAATGGCAAATCAACCTTAGAGAGAAACATTATATTATTTCAGTTTTGCTTTGGGGCAGGGATTGGGGTACGGGATGGAAACACCCGAAATGTGGTGGTGGGAAGGTGTAATGGGGTGGGATTGGTGTTTGAATATTCAATGTAATCAAATAGTGTGAACTACTTCATAAAATTCTTTTAAAAATTTCTTTAAAAAGAAGTGAACGTCCTAAGAGTGAAAGAGGGCCCAGAGGGAGAGCACAGTGACCAGGCAATGGCCCGGCCTGCCCATCCTGGTTGGATGGTTTGATCCCCGGCACCATATGTGGCTCCCCTCCACCCTCACCCCCAGCACCGCCAGGAGTAAGCCCTGAGCACAGTCAGGAGCAGCCCAGAAACCAAAACAAAATAAGATCAGATCAAATCGTGAGAGAGAACGTGTTCCTCGACTGCACCTCTTTTTTTTGTTTGTTTGTTTGTTTGACATTTTAATTTAATTTCTTTCTTTTTCTTTTTCTTTTTCTTTTTGGGTCACATCTGGCGATGCACAGGGGTTACTCCTGGCTCTGCACTCAGGAATCACTCCTGGCGGTGCTCAGGGGACCCTATGGGATGCTGGGAATCAAACCCGGGTCGGCCTCGTGTAAGGCAAACGCCCTACCCACTGTGCTATCGCTCCAGCCCCATGCTCCTCTTTTTTAAGAATCTGAAGATGGGGCCAGAGCGATAGTACAGTGGGTAGGGAGGTTTTAAACCTCGTGACTTCAACTCCGTGAGAGAATCTGGTGTTGCAAGATTGTGGTAAGAATATATATGGGGCTGGAGCTATAACACAGCAGGGAGGGCATTTGCCTGGCACACGGCCAACCTCGGTTCAATCCCCAGCATCCCATAGGGTCCCCCAAGCACCACCACCACCAGGAGTCATTCCTGAGTGCAGAGCCAGGAGGAACCCCTGAGCATCGCCGTGTATGACCCAAAAAGGAAAAAACAAAAAATAATCTGAAAATATCCCCAGGAGTCCATCTGAAAGAAACCTTCCCTAGCTCATGGGCTGGGGCTAGGGTTGTCATGAGCTTAAATCAGACTCAGATAACAAAGGACCACAACTGTCCTTTGTTATTTTGGACAGGGGGGTTGCAGGGAGACTCACCCACTGCTACCGGTGGGCTTCTCCTAGCTAGATGCTCAAGGCTCACCTGCCCCCGCCCCCCAGCAGTGCCTGGAAGACCCATCACGCCAGTGGCCGAACCCAGGCCTCCTTCCTGCATATAAGCATGAACTCAGCCGATTGACTGTCTCTCCCGCCCTCAGTCTGCCCTTAATCTCTCTCAACCCCAGGAAGTATAAACTGCTGAGTGAGGAGGCCTGGATTCCCAGCATTTTACAGGGCGAGTGTTAGATTACCAAGAGATTACCAAGCATAAAAGCCTCAAAAAGGGCTGGGTCTGATCTCAGAGCCTTTAAGTGCTCTGCATTGTGACACGTTCCTCGGTTTTGTCCTTGGGTGAGTGTGGATCATTGCGAAGGGGTCTGGGTAGACTCTCCTGAGGCCGGGGCCGGGCTGTCCAATGCTCTCTCTGCATACGGCACGGTGTGGGGCAGAGGTGGCATGCAGAATGGGGGGGATGGCACTTGCTCCAAACTTTTAACCTTGTGACTTCAACTCCGTGAGAGAATCTGGTGTTGCAAAATTGTGATAAGAGTATAGATGGGGCTGGAGCGATAGCACAGCAGAAAGGCCGTTTGCTTTGCACACAGCCGACCCGGGTTTGATTTCCAGCATCCCATAGGGTCCCCCGAGCACCGGCAGGTATAATTCCTGACTGCAGAGTCAGGAAGAACCCTGTGCATCGCCGGATGTGACCCAAAAAGCAAACAAACAAAAAAAAAAGAAAGAAAGAAGATATATAAACATGTGTGTGTGTGTGTGTGTGTGTGTGTGTGTATGTGCTTGCACTTTTCATCCCATTTCTGGCACAAAGCTCCAAAGACGTAGACTCCTCATGGCTCTCTTCAGTGAGGGGAGGCTGACAGACCTGCTCTCCACTGCAGCTGAGCTTATGTTAATAAAGCGAATTTTGCACCAACGCTTTGAACTGGTTCCCAGGGGCACCCGCCACATGGTTGGAGAATTGGAGCTGCCAAGTCACCACCGTCACGTCCATCTACTCTTTCCTGGTCTGTGATTCCATCCACTGTGTCCAGCTAATGCAGCCTCCCTCCAGAAAAGCCTAACGAACAGGGTTTGGGGAGTTTCCACACGGGGGAACCGGAGTTTGTCTGTGTGCTCCTGTGCTGGCCCCAAGCTCATGTTAGTGTTGTCCCCTGGGATAGAGTCCTCCCGGGGTTAGAGTCTTCCCTAGGTTAGAGTCCTCCCCTGGGTTAGAGTCCTCCCCTGGTTAGAGTCTGCCTGTAGGTTAGAGTCCTCCCCTGGTTAGAGTCTGCTGTAGGTTAGAGTCCTCCCTGAGTTAGAGTCCTCCTTGGGTTAGAGTCCTCCCCTGGTTACAGTCCTCCCGGGGTTAGAGTCCTCCCTTGGGTTAGAGTCCTCCCTGGATTAGAGTCCTCCCCTGGTTAGAGTCCTTCCCTGGGTTAGAATTCTCCCCTGGGGTAGAGTCCTCCCTGGATTAGAGTCCTCCCCTGGTTAGAGTCCTCCCTGGGTTAGAGTCTTCCTCTAAGTTAGATTCCTCCCCAGGTTAGAATCCTCCCCTGAGTTAGCATCCTCCCCGAGTTAGAGTCCTCCCAAGGATAGAGTCCTCCCTGGGTTGGAGTCCTCCCTGAGTTAGAATTATCCCCTGGATTAGAGTCCTCCCCTGGCTTAGAGTCTTCCTCTAGGTTAGATTCCTCCCCGGGTTAGAATCCTCCCCTGGGTTAGCGTCCTCCCCTGGGTTAGCATCCTCCCCAGGTTAGAGTCCTCCCTGGCTAGTGTCCTCCCTAGGATAGAGTCCTCCCTAGGATAGAGTCCTCCCCCTCTTTCCATGGGACTATTGGCTAATTTCCTTTCGTATCTCTGTCACAACCCGGTGATCTCATGAGCAAACATTTCCTGAGAAAGGCTCCAGCGAAATGAATCTCACCCAGAGCGGGCCAGTGACGAAGAGTCATTGAGCAAGGAGCCCAGGCACAACCTAGACTCGGGCCGGCCTCCGACATGGCCGCAGTCTGGGGTGAAATCAGGGACCTCTCCAGGCGTCCAGGCGGCAGGGTCAGAGTGTCATGCGGAGGCAGGACCAGACCCCCACACGTGGGATCCGGTGTCAGGACTGTAGACTCCGGCAAGTGTCCGTGAACTCCGGCCACTGTCGTCATACTGAAGCAGGAAACAGGAACTGCATCGAGCTTTGGTGGTTGATAAGAGCCCCTGAACCCGTGGGTGAAGGCGATGGAGGGGGTGGGGGCAGGGCATTGCTTCGAGTGCGTGCAACAGAGCTGAGTTCAAATCCCGAGCCTGTCACCGTGTTTGACCTCGGCCTCTGCACACTTGGCCCCACTGACGTACAAGGAGCGTGGTTAGAAAGCATATGAGGGGACTCAGTTAAAACGACCATTGGTGGGGCTGGAGCAATATAGCACAGCGGGGAGGGCGTTTGCCTTGCACACGGCCGACCCAGGTTTGAATCCCAGCATCCCATAGGGTCCCCTTGAGCACCGCCAGGGGTAATTCCTGAGTACATGAGCCAGGAGTGACCCCGTGCATCACCGGGTGTGACCCAAAAGGAAAAAAGAAAACGACTGTTGGTGGGGTTGGAGCGATAGCACAGCGGGGAGGACGTTTGCCTTGCACATGGCCGACCCAGGTTCGATTCCCAGCATCCCATGGGGTCTCCTGAGCACTGCAGGAGTCATTCCTGAGTGCAGAGCCAGGAGTAACCTCTGTGCATCGCCGGGTGTGAACAACAACAATGATCGCTGGCCTGGATGAGGGGGTAGGCATCCGGGATGAGCGAGCTTGCAGAAGAGATGTGTGAAGAAACCCACTGTCCCACCGGGCTCCTGAGACCGGAGCCAGGGCTGGGAGGCAGAAGACGGCACCGACAGTGCCCTGGGCACATCTGGAAGAATCTGAGGCCAGGCAAAATTCCTCTCTCCAGCACGGGTCACCCCTGGAAGGAGTATTTCAAGACTGGGGTGCTGTCCTGCCTGCCAGCCAGGGGCTGCCCTCTCGGCCGCTCCGCCTCTTACTTTCTTGCAGGGCTGAGGACAGCAGGGTTACTTCTCCAAGGCCCCCTCGGGGCGGGGGACTCAGCCCTGCTCCTCCGGACATGGAACCCGAGCTTCATACTCTGATACGGACCCTCTGCGCCCACGGGGCCCTGCCATTTCCTGTCCTGTTCGAGTCTCAGTTTATTGGGGCACAGACTCAATTTGATGATTCACCAAGAGGCAAAGGCTCTCGGTTCGGAAAACACCCACCTAGATTTTTTCACAACTTCAGTCTTGGCGCTCAAAACAGCGGAAGAGGAGCAGCAGGCAAAGGAGGAACAAGGGGCAGCCAATGAGGCGGGAGGACAAGGACCATCAGCATCACCTTCCCTCAGCACTTCCGCTCACTCAGAGGCATTCCCTGGAGAACTCCCAGTGTCCTCGTTTTCCCCATCTAAACCTGCGTCTGCTCCATCGACCCTCCATCCCTTCCCCCTGCATCTCTCCCCTCACAGAAAGTCACTTCCTTTGTAGGGGGCAGGGGGATGAGAGTCTCAAACTCACGCTAAGAAGCCCCGCCTTGATCAGCCAATAACTAATCATGGGGGTTGGGGGGTGGTCCAGGAAACTTGCGGGTGCAGGAGTCACAGCCGGGGACGAAACAAAGGCCGGTCTGTGAAGAGTTGTTTTTTTTTTAATAGGTGGGAAACAGACTGTGGGCAAATAAGGAAGAACATTCAGGCTCTGGGCCCGGGTGCCAGAGAAAGCGAGCGAGATGGGCGGTCAACAGCCGGAGGTCCTGGTGGTCTCACGGGCACCGCCAGGAAACTTGCGGTTGGGCTCTGAATGAGGCCGGTCATCACTGCAGAGACTGTCCCCAGGTGACTCAGACCCCAAGAGGCTCCCTCTGCCAGCCTGGGGGATAGCAGGGGCTGGGAGTGGGGGGGCCAGTGGTTCAGAGCTGGGGGAGACGCTTGGGCAAGGACAGGTCGAGACAACCGAGCAATACACCTTACACATTGCACCAGCGACAGTTGCAAGGCCAGGGGCCACCGCTCGTGGGAAGGGGCTTTCTCTCTTGCTCCAGCAACAGTCTCTTTCGTAAGAGGGCTCCCAGAGCAGGCCCGTCACCGCAGCCACACAGCTTGGCAGCCTCCGAGAACATTTGCAAGCGGACCCAGTGATTCCTCTCGCTGGTATTTGCCCCACAGGAATACTTGCCTGGGTACACCAGGAGATGTGTAAATAACGTTCTGAAGGGCTCTACTTATTTCGGTCGAGGTGAAACAGCAGCCCACGCGGTCCCCGGGCGGGAGGGAGGATACATAAACTGTTTCTTCACAGGGGGAACATCACTCAGCGGGGAGGCTGCGTGCATCTGAGTCATGCTTTTAAAAATGCAAGTCAGAGGCCAGAGAGATAGTGCAGGGGTGACTGGGCTCGTCTGACACGTACCTGACCTCGATTTGATCCTGGCCGCTGCATCTGGTCCTCTGAGCCTTGCTAGGTGTGGCCCCGTCGAGAACCCTCCACCCCCGCCCCCCCGGCAGCCCAGGTAACCTGCAGGGGCTGAATTAGCATTGCACCCTTGGACCCAGGCAGTAAGCCACATGTCCATGGCCAAAAATAGCTGGGAGAAGCCGTCTGGGCCTGCGGATCTCTGTTTGGGAGTTCTACCCCCCAAACATGAAATACATATACGCGGACATATGTATTTCATATTTTCACATAAATGCATTTTCTATCACATATATATGTAATATGTAACATATGTGTAATGTGTATGTCATGCGTGATATATGTGTGTGATGTGTGTATAAGTGTGTCAGGGGCGGGACATGCAGATCAGAGGGAAAGCACGTGCCTATCATGTATGAGACTCTGGATTTGATTCCCCCTCCAAATAAACAGATCAATGACTCGGCTGATTGATTAGGTAATCTGGGTCGTGGCCTTTGCTCTGGGCATGGAAGCGCATCCCCGCCGGGCGCCCTGGTTTTGCAAACTACCTGCCAGGCCTGGTGTTGCTGCCACTCTGCCCCACTCCTGATTCATGCCTCCTTTTCCTTTTCCTGTGCCCACCTCTGCATTCTTATTCTGCTGCCCAGAGCACTTTATCCAGAGCGCTCAGGGCTTCTTCAATCCCATGTACCTGACCTCAATTTTTTTTGGGGGGGTCATACCCGGCGATGCACCAGGGTTCCTCCTGGCTCATGCACTCAGGAATTACTCCTGGCGGTGCTCGGGGACCCTATGGGATGCTGGGAATTGAACCCGGGTCAGCCGTGTGCAAGGCAAATGCCCTTCCCGCTGTGCTAGGCTCCAGCCCCACCTGACCTCAATTTGATCCCCACAAATCAAGGGGGATGGATGTCCTCTCCCTCCTCTCCTCGGGGCCTCCCTGCCAGCCTGCTGGCTGCATCTCTCCCTCTCTACCTGCTTCCCTCCTGTCTCTGGTGGGCGCTGCCGGCAGCCCCCCTCCTCCCGAACCTGTGCCCCCTCACTTGTGTGCCCCCCCATAAGGAAACACTTTCCTGGAGAGCAGAGTGCTGTTTTGTTCCAGGGACTTGCAAAGTGCCCAGCCCCGGAGCCACCTCAAAGGGGTACAAAGTATTTAGTTTGGGGAGAGGTCTGAAGGTCACTTCAAAGGGGTACAAAGTATTTAATTTGGGGGAGAGGTCTGAAGGAGAGAAATGGCGTTTGGACCAAACCCCATGGTGCTCAGGGCTGACTCTCGGCTCTGTGCTCCGGAGTGCCCCTTGGGGGTGCTGGGTGGGGAGACCGTGTACGGTGCCAAGGCTGGAACCAGGGTCGGCCACATGCAAGGCAAGCACCTTAACCCCCATCCTATCTCTCTCTGGCCCCAGGCAAGGCAAGTATTTCTCACCCGGCCCTGACTAGATCATCTATTTAAATCACACCGAATCAGTCTGTCAGCTTCTCTCTGTTAGTTCCACCTCTCGTAATCCCCCACCCCTGCCGGCGGAGTCCTCGGGCCTTCAAGTTCTCCGCCACGAATCCCTGGCATGGAACTTTGCCCGCCCAGGTCAGACAGGTGGGTGGGGGTATAGCCATGCTGGCCAGGGTGTACCAGGGCGGGTCCAGGATACTGGGAGGGGCAGGAGCAGGACCACCACCAAGGAAGAATTCTCTGAGAAAGCACCTCTTGGGGGGCTGGGGTGATAGCACAGTGGGGAAGGCATTTGCCTTGCACACAGCCGACCCAGGTTCGAGTCCCAGCATCCCATATGGTCCCCTGAGCACCGCTGGGGTAATTCCTGAGTGCAGAGCCAGGAGGAACCCCTGTGCACTGCCGGGTGTGACCCAAAAAGCAAAAAAAAAAAAAAAGCACCTCTCGGGAACACACCTAGTCAGAGAAGGAAGAAGGCAACGGAGGCATGAAGGTTTGTTCTGAGAGGAAGAGGACAGTGACGTGAGAGTGCAGGGTAGAGGGGCAGGAAGGTGAGGAACGTCCGAGGGATGCAGAGATAAGGAAGTGAGTAAGAAGGGCCGGAGCAATAAAGAGCACAGCAGGGAGGGCACTCTCCTTGCACACCCGGCCAGCCTGGGTTGGATCCCTGGCATCCCCTAGGGTTCCCTGAGCCCCACCCGGAGTGATCCCTTAGGGAAGAGCAGGGAGAACTACCTGAGAACTGCCAGGTGTGGCTAAAGACAGAGAGACAGACAGACAGACAGACAGACAGACAGACAGAAATAGCTGAGACGCAAGTCTTCCATAAGTCAGAGCTCTGGGGGCCCGTGGGCAGCCTTTATCATTGCCTTGGATAGCCTCATTTTCTTCCCACCACCCGCTGCAAACATAACTCACTCCCCATGGGGTAGGGTGGGGTGAGTGTGGGCATACGCACCCACAGTGCCAGGGATCTAACTCAGGGCCTCACACCTGCAAGGCCAACGCCCAACTGCTAAGCTGCATTCCCCGACCAGGAGAAGCGGGCGGGTGGGTTGTTTGTTTGGTTTGGGGGCCACAGTTGGCAGGGCTCAGGGCTTCCTCCTGACTCTCTGCTCAGGCATCACTCCTGGAGGGGTTCAGGGGACCCCATGTGGTGCCAGGGATCAAACCTGGGTTGGCTGCAGGCAAGGTAAGCATCTTGCCCTTTGTACTATCTCTCCAGCCCCGGGATTTTGTAAAATGAATAAATAAATAAATAAAAATTTTAAAATTAATTAAATTTTAAAACGTTTGAGTAGGATGGGGGGTGGGGCACACTGGGGCGATAGTGCAAGGGAGCTGACGCTATGCTGGAGTAGATAGGGGTGGAATGTTCTATGCAAGAAACCCTGCGTATCATGATCCCTAAAATAAAATTAAAGAAAAGGTTGGGCTGGAGCGATAGCACAGCGGGGAGGGCGTTTGCCTTGCACGCGACCAACCCGGGTTTGATTCCCAGCATCCCATAGGGTCCCCCGAGCACTGACAGGAGTTAATTCCGGAGTGCATGAGCCAGGAGTAACCCTTGCGCATCGCCAAGTGTGACCCAAAAATTTAAAAAAATAAATAAAGAAAAGGTTTGTTGGGTGACAAATAAGGCCAGTACAAGGCAATAGTTAAAAATAGCAGCATAACAGCGGGTAGGGCGTTTGCCTTGCACGAGGCCGACCCGGGTTCGATTCCCAGCATCCCATATGGTCCCCTGAGCACCGCCAGGGGTAACTCCTGAGTGCAGAGCCAGGAGTAACCCCTGTGCATTGCCGGGCGTGACCCAAAAACCAAAATAAATAAATAAATAAAAATAAAAATAGCAGCATATTAAAGAAGCTGTGGCACATCTACACACTGGGATGTTAGGGAAAATGAAGAGATAAAATTTTCCTATGAACAGATGGACCTGGAGAATATCGCGCTCAGTGGAATGATTCAGGGGAAGAGGGACAGATGTAGAATGACTGCATTCATGCCCAAGCCTTATCTCCATGGGCTGAGCCGAGGCTTTACATGCAAGGGACCCTGGATTCGAGCTCCAGCACCCCACGGTCTCCTAAGCACCACCGGGAGTAGCCCTTAACACCACCACTGGCTGGGACCCCAAAGCAAACACCAACAACAGATTACTCTAGGTGCTGCCTAGAGATGTTTTTCACTGAGACTGACCAATCAGTGGCTACTGAAGAGTACAAACGCCCCGCTAGAATGCGGGTGAGCCTTGTCCAGTCGGCGGAAAGTCTGACTCGCACAAAAGCCCGGCCACCTCCGAGCAAGAAAGAATTCCGGGGCTGGAGCGATAGCACAGCGGGGAGGGCGTTTGCCTTGCACGTGGCTGACCCGGGTTCGATTCCCAGCATCCCATAGGGTCCCCTGAGCACCACCAGGAGTCATTACTGAGTGCAGAGCCAGCAGTAACCCCTGAGCATCGCCAGCCATGACCCAAAAAGCAAAAAAAAAGAAAAAAGAAGGAATTCCGCAGCAGTTATGGATGGGAAGCCCAGTATCCACTCTCCCTTGGGTGGACTCAGTCTGCCAGCCCACCCTGGAGTTCGGAGACTTGCCAGCCCCTATAGTGACACGAACCAATTCCACAGAGACACAGCCCCTCTGTCTCCCTGAGAGAAACAGCCCCTCGCTACCTCCCCGGTGTTCAATCCAGGCCACTGGCCTTGAAGGCCGCAGAGATGCTCCCAGGGGAGAAAACTTACGCATCAGGCTGAGGCCATAGCGCGGTGGGCAGGGTGCTCGAGCGGGTGTGTATGTGAGTCCCCAGGGTTCAACCCCAGGCACCACCTACAGGCCCTCAAGCTCTACCAGGAGTGATCCCTGAGCACAGAGCCAGGAGTAAGCCCTGAGTGCAGTCGGGTGTGGGACGCAAACCAAACAAAATCAAATCAGCTACCAAAAAAGGGGGGTGGGGTGGAGCGATAGCACAGCGGGGAGGGCCTTTGCCTTGCACGCGGCCGACCCGGGTTCGATTCCCAGCATCCTATAGGGTCCCCCAAGCACCGGCAGGAGTGATTCCTAAGTGCAGAGCCAGGAGTAACCCCTGTGTATTGCCAGTTGTGACCCAAAAAGATAAAAACAAACAAAAGAACAAAACAACAACAAATTCACACAAAAATGGGAATAAGACCCATCAGCTATTGGGTCTTATCACAGTGGGAAATGAGTCACAGATTTACAAATAGATGGGCAGACTCGTGGGCAATAACAATTCTCTGTTATGACTAGAGGGGGCACAGGGAGAGGGCTTGTGGCTTGTCTGAGGTCCTGGGTTCCATCACCACCACCACCAAAAAGAAAACCAAGAAAACCAACACTGGTTATTTTGAGTGAAAAATATCATCATCGCCCCACTTTGGAAGGGATGTTCCCAGCTATGGGGGAGGCCTGGAAGCAAAAAAACAAAACAAAACAAAACAAAAATCTGCAAAAGCATACATTGAGTTGAAGGGGTTCAGTTGGTCACATGACCATGGAAGGGCCTTAGCCACGCTCTCGTTTGGTAAGTGAGAAGCAGAGGCAGGGACAGTTGGAGACAGAACCCAGGGTGGGGCACTGACCCACTGTTGGGGTCCCCACACAGGTGCTTAGACCATGAGAAGCTGCTTAAGAAACTTTCTCCTGGGACTGGAGCGATAGTACAGTGGGTAGGGTATTTGCCTTGCACGTGGCCGACCCAGGTTCGATTCCCAGCATCCCATAGGGTCCCCCGAGCACCACCAGGAGTAATTCCTGAGTGCAGAGCCAGGAGGAACCCCTGTGTATCAGCAAAAAAAAAAGCAAACAATAAAATAAAAAGAAATGTTCTCCTTTTTCTCTTTTCCCCGGTGGTGGTAGGGCTGAAAGTAGGTCTCATGGCTGTGAAGCAAGCACTTTGCTCCTGACCCTTGAACCTTCCCTAACCCGTGTTGTTATCATCACTGTTGCTACGAAACTTTCTCTAGACCATGCAAGCGAACCCAAGACCAGGAAGCATTTTAGGAGACCTTTCTGGAACTGTCTATCTGAGCTGGGACCCTGAGCCCTAAGGTTAAAGGACTTTGCCAGTTCGGGGCAGGACTGCAGGAGACACCTGACACTGTGAGCAAGGACAGAGGCCTTCAGGGGTAGTGACCTAGGCCCGCCCTTCCAGGCAGCCCCTTGGGGTCTTTCCCTTTAATGAAGACCGACAGTGGTCTCCATCCCCCTGGGGGCAGCTAAAATCACTCCGTGACGTCACTGGAGGACGGTGAGGAGAGCCAGGGTGTTGGGCTGGGCGTGGGGAGGTGACCCAGCAGGCAAGTCCCTGCCTTTGATGTGTGATTCCCTGGCAGTAGCGACCACAAACCAACAAACAAGATTCTTGGGTCCAAAGATCGGAATGGGGATAAGGGGAAAGTCAGTACTGCCGAGTGATCATCAGAGCAGGGGAGTTTGCCCTGGAAAGGAGACTTGCCTTGGGCCAAAGGACAACCAGAAGAGCAAACTCCTCCACGGGACACTTGTCCTTGTCTCACTCTCCCCGCAGCCCAGAGGCCCTCAGATAAGACCCATGTCCTTCCTTTCGCCCTCTCTGGGTTTGCCTTTGCAGATAAGATGAGGCTGTAGTCCAGGAGACCAGCCCGGGAAAGGAATTCCATCTGTAACCTACCCTCTCTTCCCTTTTTGTTCTTTTTTTTTTTTTCTTTTTGGGTCACACCCGGCAATACACAGGGGTTCCTCCTGGCTCATGCACTCAGGAACTACCCCTGGCGGTGCTCAGGGGACCATACGGGATGCTGGGAATTGAACCCAGGTCGACCACGTGCAAGGCAAACGCCCTACCCTCTGTGCTATTGCTCCAGCCCCTGTTCTGTGGTTGTTTTTTTTAAAAAATTTATTTATTTATGCGTATTTTTGCTTTTTGGGTCACTCCCAGCAATGCTCAGGGATTCCTCCTGGCTCATGCATCTCAGGAATCACTCCTGGTGGTGCTCGGGGGACCCTATGGGATGCTGGGGATTGAACCCGGGTCGGCTGCGTGCAAGGCAAATGCCCTCCCCCCCTCCTGCTGTGCTAGCACTCCAGCCCCTCGTTCTGGTTTTTAATCTCGAAAAATCACAGACTGGCAAGGCATGTGTCTTGAGAAGAAAAAGACTTTGAGCAAACAGAGAGAGGACAGGGACGAACAATGGCGTCTGCTCTCTGTGTCTCTGTGGGTCGCTAATCTGCCTGCCTGGAGTCCTCTGTCCACTGTCCCGCTGTGGCCCCCTCAGGTCTGAACTGAGCCACCAGGGAGTCCAAACCTGTGTGAGGCAGGGCTGAGCTCCCAGCCAGGTGCTGAGGACGTCAGCTTCCTGTTGAACCCTGGTCAAGGCCACCCCCTTGGGGCCTGTCCATGGCACTCTCCAGCCGCTTGCCTGATCAAAGGTGCAAACGAGATTGAACAGATAGTACAGGGGCTGCGTTACATGTGGCAGGCCCGGTTTAATCCCCGGGACCACAGAGGGTCCTCCAAGTGCTGCCAGGAGCGACCCCTGAGCACTGAGTCAGGAGTCGCCCCGAAAACTGCTGGATGTGGCCAGCTCGCCTCCCAGGAAAGAACGTGTGCTCATCAAGCGGGGAGAGAGAAGGGAGAAGCGTCTTTGCGGGCTAGCAGTCCTGCGCTCTCAGAGCCCGATCTCATCAGGGACATTCAATGTTTTTGCCACCTTCTTGTCATCGGCTGGGTCCCACACCCCAGGGGAGGGAACAAGTCAGGGTGAGAGGCAGCCACCACGGGGACCAGAAACTGCCCCGTCCAGAGGCCACTGTCAGAACTTATCTTCAAGCTAAGTCACTGAGGAAGCAAGTAGAGAGGCATGAGCTGGGGGGGAAGGCAGCTGGGACAGAGAAGGGATCACTAAGTCAGTGATGGTTGGAGGGATCGCTAGGGATGGGAGGTGTGTGCTGACAGATAAAGGACCAAACGTGATGGCCTCTCAGTATCTGTATTGCAAACCATAATGCTCAAAAGTAGAAAGAGTATGGGGGGGACTGTCTGTCATAGAGGCAGGGGGAAGGTTGGGTTGGAGGAGGGAATACTGGGGACATTGGTGGTAGAGAATGTGCACTGGTGGAGGGATGGGTGTTTGATCACTGTATGATTGAAACTCAAATATGAAAGCTTGTAACCGCATCTCATGGTGATTCAATAAGAGAGAGAAAGAGAGAGAGAGAGAGAGAGAGAGAGAGAGGGTATAATCTAAATTTTTTAAATTTTTTTATTGAATCACCATGAAAAAAGTTACAAAGCTTTCAGGTTTAAGTATCAGTCATACAATGATCAAACACCCATCCCTTCACCAGTGCACATGTTCCACCATCAAGAACCCCAGTGTACCTCCCATCCCACCCCCCCACTCCACCTCTGTGGCTAATGATCTTCACTTTACTCTCTATCTACTTTGATTACATTCATTTTTTTTTTCTTTTTGGGTCATACCCAGCGATGCACAGGGGTTGCTCCTGGCTCTGCACTCAGGAATTACCCCCTGGTGGTGCTCAGGGGACCCTATGGGATGCTGGGAATCGAACCCGGGTCAGCTGGGTGCAAGGCAAACGCCCTAACTGCTGTGCTATTGCTCCAGCCCTGATTACATTCATTATTTCAACAGAAAATTCACTATTATTATTTGGAATTTTCCACCAACAATCAAACCTACTGAAAAGCCATCATTTGATAATTTGTTTTCCACTGCTGAGAATGAAGAGTATATGAGGTTTGAGATTTCTGGTACTTTAGTAATAAAGTCCAGAGAAATTTCTGCCAGAAGTTGTTGCGTCACTGCAAGCTTGTACCTCCAGTTACTGGCCTCTATAAGATGGCGGTCACCACGCAGCCACCGCCACCATCGCCACCACTGTGGAAAGGAAAGGCCGAGAGAGAGAAACCTTTCCCCTCCCGGGGCGGCATGGGGTCATAGCTCAGTTCACAGTCTAGAGGCATTTCTGTAAGAAGCCGCTGGGTGCCGAAAGAGTGCCAAGATTCAGACCAGGTGACAGTCACAGTTGCTTGGCAGTGTAAGCACCTTAACCTTTGTACCATCTCTCCAGTCATAAACAACATTTTATTTAAATTTTATTGGGAGGCCAAATTCAGCAGTGCTCAGGGCCAATCCTGGCAGTGCTCAGGGAGTCGTACGGGATGTCGGGGATCCAACCTGGATCAGCCATATGCAAGGCAAGTGCCCTACCCACTGGGATGTCTCCCTGGCGCTGTTTTGACATTTTTTTTTATCTTGTTTTTAGGGCCACACCAGGAGGTGCTTGGGGTCTTTCTTCCAGGTCAGGCATCACTTTTGCCATGTTCAGGGAACTGTGCGGTGTTTGGGATGGAACCCAGGCCTCCGACGTGCCAGGGGTAGGCACTCTAGCCACGTGGGCTATCTCTCCAGGTCCTGCACTGGATTTTCAAAGGGTGGCTCCAGCGAATGTCTTAAGAATCAAATGGTGCCAGGGGAGAGTAGAGGCTTGAATACTGGAGAAGGAGCTTCACTCCAGGGGAGATGCAAGCGGCAGCGGCAGAGGTGGTAAAGGGCAGGTGGGGCCTGGCCCTATTCATCGGGGACTCCTAGTGAACGGGTGTTGGGGCACAGCCAAAATATGAGTCACAGGTAACTTAAAGAGCTTCGGGTCTGAGACCCTGGAGAGACAGAGCATGAACATGCATGGAACGACTCTCAGTTTGCTCCCCAGTTCCCCACAAACTCCAGCAGAAAGTGCAAAATCTGGGGCCGGAGAGAGATAGTATAGCAGGTAGGGCATTTGCCTTACATGTAGCTGACCTTGGTTCAATTCCCGGTTTCCCATAGGATCCCCTGGACCCCACCAGGAGAGATCCCTGAGTACAGAGCTGGGAGAAAGCCCTGAGCACCACCAGGTGTGCTACACACACACACACACACACACACACACACACACACACACACACACACACACACACAGAGTGAAATTTCTACATCCTCAATGACTCTCATTCAAAACTGAAAATTCTGAGTCACTGGATCATGGGCCAATCCTAAGTCAGCTGTAGACTTCAGGTAATGAGATATTCTCCTTAGATGATCTGTTCCATGGTGGCCCTGGGAGAGGTCAAGTCTTCGAATCTTCAAATCTTGATAGAGAGGAGATTGCTTCCTGAAAAAAAAAAAAAGAAAAGAAAGGAAAATCCCAGTGTCATTTTTCTACAAGGAAGAGGACTGGGTATTTAGAGGCCCGAACCACAGAAGACCATTCCAGTATCAGACCACCTTGGCTGGGGGTCTTTCCTTGGTCAGGAATACCCTGAGCTACCTTCTCCGTACATCCAAATGCTCTTCACCCAGCTCGTCTCACTTTGAGCTGTCCCTTCCATCGAGATTTCCCCACTCAACTCTCAGCTAAAGTCAGACTCGCCTTTCACTGCCTTCCACAGTAGGGGGCCAGTGTAGCCCACAAAAACTAGTCCAAGGTGGGGCTGGAGCCATAGCACAGTGGGTAGAGAGTTTGCCTTGCATGAGGCCGACCTGGGTTTGATTCCCAGCATCCCATAGGGTCCCCTGAGCACCACCAGGAGTAATTCCTGAGTGCAGAGGCAGGAGGAAGCCCTGTGCATGGCCAGATGTGACCCAAAAAGAAAAAAAAAACATAATTAGTCCAAGGCTTTATTGAAGGGTCGGAGCCTTCAATAAAAGAATAATTGGGGCTGGAGCGATAGTACAGCGGGTAGGGCATTTGCCTTGCACATGGTTGACCCGGGTTGGAATCCCAGCATCCCATATGGTCCCCCAAGCACTGCCAGGAGTAATTCCTGCATGCATGAGCCAGGAGTAACCTCTGTGCATCGCTGGGTGTGACCCAAAAAGAAAAAAAAAGCACAGTAAAAGTACAGTGGGTCAGGCACTTGCCTTACACGCGGCTGACTGGGGTTCGATCCCCGATATCCCATATGGTCCCCATAGCACCACATGAGTGATTCCTGAGTGTAGAGGCAGGAGGAACCCCTGAGCATCACCAGGTGTGCCTCCACATTCAGAATAAAAAGACTATTAGCACGGAAGGAAAGACACTGAAGTTCCCCTTCAGTGTGGAGCCCATGACCTAGCGCTGGCCGGCTGGGGCAGCAGGACTGGACAAGACCAAATCATGCTCACCCACACCTGGTCCCCCTTCACAAATAGTATAATCATCCTCCTTGAGGGCGAGGGGAGTGGGGGAGGGGCGTCCTCCTGAAACTCAGTCGTGAAAGGCCGTGCTCACCTCCTCCCAGAGTAGCCAGAAAATCTGCAGCCTCCCTCCACCACCCCAATTCCTCAATCGTTCTGTGAGAGCCCCAAACTCCCCAGCACTAAACTCCTTCTGTTTCAATGGCCCGGTCACTTCCTGTTGGCTGCAACCAAGGACGTGACTGTTAAAGCTATTGACCTTCTCCCCAACCCCATTTTCCAGGCTCCCAGTGACAGGCATTTGTTCTTTTCTTGTTCCCCAACGATGTAATCAAATGCCTTTTCTTTGTTGGGGAGATCTCCTGTCTTCTAAGTTCTTCCTTATCAGGGGAGGTGCCAGGAAACTTGTTTTTGTTTTTTTTTTTCAGCTTCCTCTGTAGTTCGGTACAGCCACGAGCCTTGGGGTCCTGCTGGAGAGGAAATTGCAGAGTCTAGGGGACCAGTGTTGTTGGCATGGGAGGTACAGGGTATGGCCGGAGATGGGAGGAGATGAGACTACATCCTTGTAGATGAAGTCTCAGATGAGATCTGTATAGCCAGTGAGCTAGGCGCTCTGCTCTCTGGTATTCCTGGAGGATCCTAGGAATCAGATAGTCTAAAATAATTTCTTGGGCTGGACCGATAGTACAGCAGATAGGGCACTTGCCTTGCATGCACAGCCAACTCGGGTTTGATGCCCAGCATCCCCTAGGATCCCCAGATGACAGTAGTGACCCCCGAGTGCAGAGTCAGGAGTAAGCTCTGAGTATACCAGGCGTGGCCCAAAAGACAAAAATCAAATAAATCAAATAAACTCCTTCCCTGACCAGAAGGGGGAAACAAAATGGTTATGCTGTATTTTATAGCTAAGAACAAAAAGGTAATACCCTATTTTATAACTCAAAGCACTGACTCACACGTGTACGTTCGGTACCTGATTGTTTTTTTAAGTTCAGGTTTACTGAGGCTTAACTGCATGTTATAAAGTTATAAGATCGTTAAAGGACACTGTAAAAGAATTTCTCCCACCCTGTTGGTGAATACACCCATTGTGCCACGTATTTACCTTTGCTTTCTTCTTTTTTATTATTTGTTTATGTTTGATTGGTGTTGGGCCGCACCTGGCGATGCTCAGGGGTTACTCCTGGCTCTGTGCTCAGGAATCACTCCTGATGGTGCTCAGGGGACCCTATGGGATGCTGGGGATCAAACCCAGGTTAGCTGTGTGCAAGGCAGACGCCCTACCCACTGTACTGTCTCTCTGGCCCACTTCTTCATTAATTTATCTACCTACTGGGTGAGAAACATTTAAAATCTATTTTCTATTATTAAGGAAACCAATTATAGAGCTTCAGTTATAGAGCCCAAAAGATAGTATAGCAGACAGGACACTTGCTTTGCACTCGGCTGACCTAGGTTCAATCCCCAGCACCCCATTTTGTTCCCCAAGTCCCACCAGCAGTGGACCCTGAGCACAGAGCCAGGAGTAAGCCCTAATCACTGCTGGGTATAACCTCCCCCAAAAATAAATATTTTAAAAATAAGTCCAATGATATATCAGTGTTATCAACTATAGTCAACATGTTACACTTTAGTTGTTTATTTTGTTTTTGAGTCACATGCAGCAGTGCTCAGGGCTTACTACTGGCTCTGTGCTCAGGGATCAATCCTAGCCGTGACCAGGGGACCATATGTAGTGCTGGGGATTAAACCTAGGCCGGTCGTGTGCAAGGCAAACACCTTATCCGCTGTACTGGGCTCAGACCCAACATGGTATACACATTAGATTTTCACACCTTAGTTATCTTCAAGCTGGAAATGGGTTTTGTTTGTTTGTTTGTTTGTTTGATTGGGTTTTTTTGGTCACACCCAGTGATGCACAGGGGTTACTCCTGGCTCTGCACTCAGGAATTACTCCTAGCGGTGCTGGGGAAGCCATATGGGATGCCGGGGATCGAACCCGGGTCAGCCGTGTGCAAGGCAAACACACTACCCGCTGTACTATTGCTCCAGCCACACAAGCTGGAAGTGTTTTGTCTTGTATCCGTTTTGTTTTCAGAGCAGACCCGCCAGTTTAAGACAACAATAAAGTGAAAAGAGGGCCCGAGCCACAGGACAGGGGACTCTCACTTGCCTTGCACACCACAGACTCAAGTTCAATCCCTGGCACCCTGTATGGGTCCCCCGAGCCCCACCAGGAGTCATCCCTGAGTGCAGAGCCAGGAGTAAGTCCTGAGCACTGCTGGGTGTGCCTACTCCGCCCTTCAATAAAAAGTTAAGAACATAAGAGCAGCTGTTGACCAGTGAATGAGTTTAGTCAACAAATAGGTGTTTAAGACCCTACAATCCCTCTCCCCATCCCCACACAGAGAAGATGAACTTAATTCTTGCATTTATGAAACTTCAAATGCCCTACCTGCTGGGCTATCTGCCTTGCACGCGGCCGGCCCGGATTTGATTCCTCCGCCCCTCTCGGAAAGCCCAGCAAGCTACTGAGAGTATCTCGCCCGCACAGTAGAGCCTGGCAAGCTACCTGTGGCGTATTCAATATGCCAAAAACAGTAACAACAAGTCTCACCATGGAGATGTTACTGGTGCCCACTCGAGCAAGTCGATGAACAATGGAATGACAGTGACAGTGATAGTGATGTAACTTCACACCTGTTGGAGGCCAGGCATGCTGAGAAGTAAATGATGGGCAGGGTTGTGACTCCAGAGCAGGAAAAAGTGCCCCGAGTGAATTCCTTCCCCCACACTATAAAAGAGAGAGAGGGGAGTTCTGAGTGGCCAAGGGTGTGGTCACCTACTGAGGCAATGTGGGATCTTTCCAGGCGAGCTCTTCTCTTTCACTTGTCTGCTTGCTTTGCTTTCTGCCTATTCTGCAGGGAATTCCCAGGCAACGAGGAGCATCAATGTCGGCTCCTTCCCAGCTACCCCCATTCTCTCAAGTTCTGCTTGCCTGTGTGGGGGAACCGTTTGAGCTTCCCTTGACACCAAGACCGTGGTTCTTCGGCTTCCTGTCTTTCCCGGTCATTTTCCTTCACACGTGCAGGAAGCTCTCTCGGTGCTAAGCAGGCTTTGTCAGCACCAAATGAACCTGAATTCTCCTGGCAAGGCGAGAATCTCTCCCTGATGGGGGATGTGTGCTGAAAGTCGACCAAGGACCAAACACGATGACCTCTTAGTATCTATATTGCAAATCATAGCACTGCACTGTAGCATTGTCATCCCGATGTTAATCGATTTGCTCTAGCAGGCACCAGTCACGTCTCCATGGGGAGACTTGTTGTCACTGTTTTTGGCATATCGAATACGCCACAGGGAGCTTGCCAGGCTCTGCCGTGCAGGTGGGATACTCTCAGTAGCTTGCCGGGACAGAAGAATCGAACCCAAGTCGGCCACATGCAAGGCAAACACCCTACCACTGTGCTATCGCTCCAGTCCCAAAATTATAGAGAGTAAGAAGGATTTTACCTGCCACAGAGGCAGAGAGTGGGGTAGGGGTGGGGGTGGCGGTGGGGCACTGGAAACATTGGTGGTGGAAAATGGGCACTGTGGAGGGATGGGTGCTCGAGCACTGTGTGACTGAAACGTGATCATCTAAGTCTGAAACTGTATCTCACAGTGAGCCAATAAAACTTTAAATTAAATAAATAAATATTTTCAACTGCAAAAGAAAAGAAAGAAAAAGAATCTCTCCTTAGCCTGGGTTACTCACAGCAGCGCCAGCCACATGCTGGGAGCAACATGGGAGCTTCCGGGCCTGCTATGCTTGCATTGGTGGGGTTCCTTTGTGAAGTGTTCCCTCTGGGCACCTCTGCCATAGCTCCTTTCTTTTGTTTTTGGCGGTAAGGGGATGGTGGATCATTTGGGACCATACCGAGTGGTACTTGGGGCTTCCTCCTGGCTCTGCACTCAGGGATCACTCCTGGTGGTGCTTGGAGAATTGTAGGTGATTTGGTGATCAAACTGGGGTCAGCCACATGCAAGGCAAAAGCACCTTCACCTCTGTACTATCTCTCTGGCCATAATATTCCTTTTCTTGATGGGAGATGCATGCTGAAAGTAGATAATGGACCAAACATGATGATCTCTCAGTGTCTGTGTTGCAAGCCATAATGCCCAAAAGTAGAGAGAGAGTATGGAGAATATTGTCTGCCATGGAGGCAGGGGAGGGTGGGAAAGGGGGGTATACCCGGGATATTGGTGGTGGGAATGTGCACTGGTGGAGGGATGGGTGTTTGATCATTGCGGGATTGTAACCCAGACATGATAGCTTGGAACTATCTCACGGTGATTCAATAAAAATTTTTTTAAAATTTATAAATAAATAAATAATATTTCCTTTCTCCTTCCTAGACCTGCCCGTAGGTGGCCCAAAGAATTCTACACTCAACTTCTCTCTGTGTGTTGGCCATTTGGGCAAATTATTTAAAGAGTGTTTCTGGTCTGCAGGCAGAGAAACGTGCTTCCCTCTTCCATTGCCTTCGCTGTTAGTGCTGCACGTTACATGACCTGGGCTCACACACGCTGGGGGTGGCCCCCAGATCTGCAGATCACACACTCTATGGTAGAGTCGGGGAGCCAGAGCAATAGTACAGCAGGGAGGGCATTTGCCTTGCACACGGCCGACCCAGGTTCCATCTCCGGTATCCCATAGGGTCCTCCGAGCACTGCCAGGAGTCATTCCTGAGTGCAGAGCCAGGAGTAACCCTGGTGCATTGCTGGGTGTGACCCAAAAAAGGAAAAAACACACTTTGTGGTGGAGTGGGGGGGGGGATGGTGGAGTAGGGGGGAGGGGGGAGGGACAGGGAAAGGGGGTTGACTGAGGTCAGTTCCACAGAAGCCTGGGCTGCTGAGAGGCCTGAGGCCTGGGAGTAGCAGGCGCCCAGCCGGTGACGAGGAAGCAGGCCTGGTGGACACCTCTCTCTCTCTCGTCCTCCACTCCCTCTCACAGGCTGGCCAGTGGCCGAGAGGCCTGGTAGTGCAGGAGGCGGGACCCCCCATCCCGCCCACCTCCCATCCCCCCAGACCAGTATGTGGGGTGAGGTCAGTAGAGAAGGCCGGAGAGGGGGGGGTCTGTGGGAGACACATGGAATAACCCAGCCCCTGGCTCCAGTTTCTTTGCTCAGGCTGAGAAACTGAGGCACAGTCTGCACCACAGCGGGCGGAGAGGCTCAGCGTTCACCGCGCTCTCGGGGTTCGGAGGACAGGAAAGGCGGGGTGCCGGCTGGACCATCCCCATGGCAACCCAAGGGCCCAGAGTCACTTTTTCCATCTCTTTCCACTCAGGAGAGCCCGTTCCCGCGCCCTTGGCCGCCGACCGATTTCCCTTCTGGTCTCACGGAGAGTTTTGCCGGGAACCACAAGTGGGGACAGGGGAGGTGGCCAAGGGCGGGAAGTCCTCCAAGAAGGGAGCTCAGGGGGTCAGAGAGAGTGGCGGGGGAGGGGGCACCCTGGATGGGGCGCACGCGGCAAACCCACCGCGCCCAGGCTGGGGTCTCTGCGCGCCCCTTCGCGCGCGCGCCTCTGTCCCGCCACTGAGGGGTGCGGGTAGCGGGCTGGGGGAGGGTGGGGACAGTATCGCCTTTCTCATAAAACGCATCAGACACGGTGACAAGCTCAGGGACGACGCACTGGGCTCCCGTCCAAGCAGAGCCCTGGAAGGATGCGCCTTTTCGCTTAGAAAAGCAAAATGCGGGGCCCGGAGTGATAGTCCAGCGGGGAGGGCGTGTGCCTTGCACGCAGCCAACTCGGGTTCGACCCCCAGCATCCCGTAGGGTCGCCCGAGCACCGCCAGGAGTGATTCCCGAGTGCAGGGCCAGGAGTAACCCCTGAGCACTGCTGCATGGGACCCAAAAAGACAAAAAGAAAAAAAAATTTTGAAAAAGCAAAACATGATCGCTCAGAGGTGGGGCATAAGGAAACAGAGTGGAAGAAAAGCAAATTTCCAAAGACAACAGAATCTGAGGACTGGTCTTTGGCAGGAAGTACCACGTGATGGGGTGGGGGGGCAGAGGACGCCGGAACACTGGGAGGGAAGTGGACACTCGGGGAGGGTGGGGTGTGAGGATGTGCCCTGACGAAATCCTGTCACCAAAAGTCTTGTAAAGCAAGGTGCCTAAAATAAAATATTTTTTAAAGTTTTAAATACTTTTTTTTTTTTTTTTTGCTTTTTGGGTCACATCCAGCGATGCACAGGGGTTCCTTCTGCCTCTGCACTCAGGAATTACTCTTGGCGGTGCTCGGGGGACCCTATGGGATGCTGGGAATCAAACCCAGGTTGGCCGCGTGCAAAATGCCCTACTCACTGTGCTATCGCTCCAGTCCCAAAGTTTTAAATACTTTTTAAAAAATTTTAAAAGAAAAGGAAGGAAGAAAGAAAGAAAGAAAGAAAGAAAGAAAGAAAGAAAGAAAGAAAGAAAGAAAGAAAGAAAGAAAGAAAGAAAGAAAGAAAGAAAGAAAGAAAGAAAGAAAGAGAGAAAGAGAGAAAGAGAAAGAAAGAAAGAAAGAAAGAAAGAAAGAAAGAAAGAGAGAGAGAGAGAGAGAGAGAAAGAAAGAAAGAAAGAAAGAAAGAAAGAAAGAAAGAAAGAAAGAAAGAAAGAAAGAAAGAAAGGAAGAAAGGAAGGAAGAGAGAGAGAAGGAAAGAGAGAAAGAAAGAAGGAGAGAAAGAAAGAGAGAGAAAGAAAGAAAGAAAGAAAGAAAGAAAGAAAGAAAGAAAGAAAGAAAGAAAGAAAGAAAGAAAGAAAGAAAGAAAGGGAGAGAGAAGGAAAGAGAGAAAGAAAGAAGGAGAGAAAGAAAGAAAGAAAGAAAGAAAGAAAGAAAGAAAGAAAGAAAGAAAGAAAGAAAGAAAGAAAGAAAGAAAGAAAGAAAGAAAGAAAGAAAGAAAGAAAGAGAGAGAGAGAGAAAGAGAGAAAGAGAGAAAGGCAGAACAGGGCTGACGAAAATATCCAGGGGTTCAGATACTTGCCTTGCTGCCAGGGTCTCTGGCTTCCATCCCTGGCACCCCGAGGGTCCCCCAAAGCCCGCCAGAAGGGTCCCTGAGTGCAGAGCCAGCCATGAAACCCTAAGCGATGCTCCATGACCCCAGGACTCTAAATAAATACAGGAATAAATAAAAAGAAAATTAAAGTGGGGTGAATGCTTTGTGGTGGCCTGAGGGGCTGGGGCTGTGTCACAGCCAGCAGAGCTGGGGGCCACACCGGGTGGGGCGGGGGGACAGGCAGTCTGGAGACAGAGCCGGGCCCGCTGCAGGCTCTGACGCCATCTTGCTCTGCACCGTCTCGCCAGCTCCCCGACAGGAGTGCTCTTCTGGGGGCGTCTCCGGAGTGGGTCCCGGGAAGCCAGCAACTCTCAGCCGATGCAGCCAGCCCGAGGACTGAAGAACGCTGTGCTGCTCAGACCCTGTGAAGCTGAGGGTCCCCGGGTCCCCTTGCACCTGGGGCCTCTGGGGATGCACCCAGGGATGCTCGGGGGACCGTGTGGGGCCGGGAATCAAACCTTATTTGGCACAAGCTGGCACTGACCACTGTGCTATCTCCCCTGGCAGAATTTTTATCTTATTTTGTGTTGATCCTGTGCTCAGGGATGACTCCTGGCTCTGTGCTCAGGGATGATTCCCAGCAGGGGATTGTGTGGGTGACGGGGAACAAACCTGGGCCAGCCACATGCCAGACCAGCTTATTACTCCTGTTCTCTCTCTCTCTGTGTATGCATATGTGTCTCTCTTTCTCTGTGTGTGTCTCTCTGTCTCTGTCTCTCTCTATATCTCTCTGTATCTGTTTCTCTCTGCCTGTTTCTCTCTGTGTCTGTCTCTCTGCCTCTGAATCTGTCTCTCTCTGTTGGTCTCTCTGTCTCTGTCTCTGTCTGTCTCTCTGTCTCTCTCTGTCTCTGTCTCTGTCTGTCTCTCTGTCTCTCTCTGTCTGTCTGTCTGTGTCTGTGTGTGTGTCTCTCTCAGGGCTGACTCCTGGCAGGTGAGGGGGGCCACATGCAAGGCAGGCTCCTGCCCCGCCCCCCTCCCCATCTCTCTGGCCCAGGCAGGTTTTTGTTGGTTTGTTTTTTAATGCTTGTACCTCAAAGACCTCTCAGCCCACTGGGTGGGTGAGAGCTGGGTGAGGGTGGCCAAGCCCACCTCCCTCCCTCCGCCCTCTGTCCAGCTCTGCCCGCCCTCCCTCCCTCCTGCCCTCCCTCCCTTCCTCCTTCCCAGGTTTCTCTAGGCCTCTGACTCTCCCCATGCCCGGTGCTGGCCCGTCCCGTCCCACTGGGCTTGTTTGGTTCTGCTCCTTCCTCTGCAGGAAACGTTTGCTCTGGGCAGCTGAGCCACTCTCTGCCCTTGAGATGTGCCTTCCTTCCTGCCCGCAGCCCCCCCCGCCCTCCCCTCCCCGGCCCTCCCCTCCCCCCAGCCCTCCTCTCCCCCAAGCCCTGCTCTCCCTCCCCCATCCCTCCCCTCCCTCGAGGCCCTCCCCTCCCCAGCTCCGTGCCGTGTGTCTGTCTGCATCGGGCTCCGGGTGGGAGTTGTCTGAGGAAGGGGCAGTGGCGTCTGGAACATCATCCCAGCTGCTGGCCTCCAGAGGTCCCCCCGCGCCCCCCGACACGGCCACTCGCCCCACGGCCTGCCCTCTTGGAGCGAGAGAGCCGGTTGATCCACAGCGCGGAGGTGCAGTAGGAATCTCGCCTCACTCTCCTGGGCCCCAAGTCCAACTTCACTGGCCGTCTGCTTGGACCCCCACACCTACGTGGACCCGGGCACCCTGAAAAGGTGAGGAAGTTTCTGGAACCAGAGAGGTACCTCAAAGGGCTGGACACAGGCTCTGCGTGCCTGGCACTGCATCTGGTGCCCCGGGCACCGCCAGGGGTGACTCCTGAGCACAGAGCCAAGAGGAGCTTCTGAGGGCTGGAGAGCTAGTACGGCAGGGTAGGTGCACGCCTGGCACGTGAACAACCTGGGGTTCGGTCCCTGCACCCCGTGTGGTCTCCCAAGCCCTTCCAGGTATAGAGCCGGGAATAAGCCCCGAGCACTGCGGTGGGTGGCACAAACACCCAATGGACCAGAAAGAACAGCCCCCGGGCACCACTGGGTGTGACCCCCAAATACCCCAACACCCACCCCACGCCCTCAAGACGGAGGTGGATCCTATAAACTGGGCAGGGATGAGAAGGGCCCCCGCTCCCTTGGGGGCGATTTCCACACTGCTCGGGCACCGCCATGCTAGCCTCTGGGACACCCTTCAAAGCAGCCGAGCACCCAGGGGTGCAGACACGGCTGCCCAAGAACAAACTCTTCAGAGTCCCGATGCCCGGGGCCCGCCCCGCCCTTCGGACCCCATCAGAACCACGAAGGGCGCTTTCCAAGGGGCAGGACCCAGCATCTTGTCCTCAAGGCCTCTGGGGCCCTCTCTGTCATCCAGACTGGGACCGACCCCCTGCAGGCTTGCTGGTCCTGGGGTCCACATGCTCCTCGACTTGGGGAACACCAAGCCGGTGCTCTGTCAAGCCCTAAACACCTCTCCCCAAAGCGGCGAGAATGGTCAATGAGAAGGGCAGGGGTCAGAGAGAGAGAGAAAGTGAGAGAGAAAGAGAACAAGAGAAAGAGAATGAGAGAGAATGAGTGAAAGAATGAGAGAGAGAATGAGAATGAAGAGAATGAAAGCCAGAGAAAGAGAATGATAGAGAAAGAGAATAAGAGAATGGAATGAGGGGCCGGAGCGATAGCACAGCGGGGAGGGCGTTTGCCTTGCACACGGCCGACCTGGTTCCATCCCCGGCATCCCATAGGGTTCCCCAAGCACTGCCGGGAGTAATTCCTGAGTGCAGAGCCAGGAGTAACCCCTGAGCATTGCTGGGTGTGACCCAAAAAGAAAAAAAAAGAGAGAATGGAATGAGAGAAAGAGAATGAGAGAATTAGAGAGAAAGAGAATGAGATTAAGAATGAGAGAAAAAGAGAATGAGAGCGAGGAAGAGAGAAATAAAATGAGAGAATGAGAGAGGAAGAGAGAGAAAGAGAAAGAATGAGATAGATAGAAAGAGAAAGAATGAAAAAATGAGAGAGAATGAAAGAGAATGAGAAAGAGAATGAGAGAGAGAAGGAGAGAAAATGAGAGAATGAGAAGATGGGGGGAGGGAGAGAGCAGGCTCTGGTGCTCTAAATCCCACTCCGAGGGATCAGAGTGACTCACTGGTTCTTCGGGCCCGTGGCCCCTTAGCGAAGGGCAGAGGGCTAAGCTCACGTTCTGCGTTTTGGAGTCCCGGGTTCCATCCCCGACACCACAGGGTCCCAAGCACTGAGCCGGGAGTAGCCGGCTCGGAGCACCACGGTGTAGGCGAAATAAGCAAACACAGAAATGACGCTGGGTCTGGCAGACGGCGCCTCAGCTTGCACGGTCCAAACGTCTGAACGCAGAGTGTGTGACAGCGTTCCCAGGGGACGGCCGGGCCAGGGCTGTCACTTGGGGAGATCCGAGCTCCGTTGCTTTCTCGGAGCGCGAGGCTGCACAGCAGACACGCCAAGAGGGCACTCCCCCCCACTCCCACCCCCCCCACCCCCGCCACCTTTCAGCAACATGGAAAATCCATCTCTTCCACACACTTTTGTTTTTGTTTTGCTTTATTTTGTTTTGTTGGTGGGGGAATTTTTCTTTGTTCCTTGTTTTTAATTTTTATTGTTGGGGCCAGAGTGATAGCACAGCAGGGAGGGTGTTTGCCTTGCACGCGGCCGACCCAGGTTCGATCCCCGGCATCCCATATGGTGCCCCAAGCACTGCCAGGAGCAATTCCTGAGTGCAGAGCAAGGAGTAACCCCTGAGCATCGCTGGGTGTGACCCAAAAAGCAAAATAATAATAATAATAATAATAATAATAATAATAATAATTTTTATTGTTGGCAACATGATTACAACAGTGTTCATGTTTACAGTCTTGAGGTGGACAGTTCCTGCACCCCACCACTGGCAAGCTGCCCCCCGCCCCCTCTCCATCACTGTCTTAGGTCACCTTCTAGGCTTCCTCTTCACCCCCCCCCCCCCGCCCCAAGACTGTGGTATTTTAGTTCCACAACGCAGGGCCCAGGGCTAGTCATCGTTGAGTGCTGTTTCCTTGTGCTGACTCCCTGCACGGGCAGAGCCTGGCAAGCTCCCCGTGGCGCATTCGATATGCCAACAACAGTAACGATAGGTCTCACTCCCCTGGCCCTGAAAGAGTCTCCAATTGTTGGGAAAGACGAGTAAGGAGAGGCTGCTAAAATCTCAGGGCTGAGTGTAATAGAGATGTTACTGGTGCCCACTCGAGTAAATTGAGTAAAGCGACAAACAACAGAATGACAGTGATACAGTGTGTCCAATGACAGTGATACAGTGTATCCAACGACAGTGATACAGTGACAGTGACTCCCTGGACCACAGATGAATGAGAATATCCAGTGTTTGCCCGTCTCCCTCTTCCCATGATGTCCTGCAGTTCCAAGCAAGGGAAAGTGAACTGTAAGATTTCATCTCCGATGTCTGTTGAATGTTCCGTTGTGTGTGTATGGATCAGAACTTCTTTATCCACTCAACAGTCGTCGGCTCTTTGGGCTGTTTCCATTTCCTGTATCTGACTTAGCCGTGCAATGAACATAGGCAGAGATACATCTTTTTTTGTTTTTCGTTTTTTGGATCACACTCAGCGATGCACAGGGCTGACTCCTGGCTCTGCACTCAGGAATTACTCCTGGCGGTTCTCGGGGGACCCTATGGGATGCTGGGAATCTAACCCGGGTCGGTCGTGTACAAGGCAAACGCCCTCCCCGCTGTGCTATCACTCCAGCCCCGAGGTACATCTCTTGAATGGATGATTTTTGTGATCTGGGGGCAGATGCCAAGAAGCGGAATCACTGACTCACCTCGGAGCCCCAGCCTGGCTTTTGGAGAAATTTCCATACTGTTATCCAGAGGACATTCCCGCCAAGCAGTGCCTGGAGGTCCCCCACATTCTTGCCAGCTCTGGTCACTTCCCTTCTGGTTTACTTATATGTCACTCTCGCCCCTGGGGAGCCGGAGGACGAGAAGGAACAAATGCCTAAATGCCTTAGTGTCATGACACCTCCTCCCAAGACTGAGTCAAAGGGGACATAGAGAGCCCCGGGCCGAGTCATCTGGAGGATAGAAATGGAAACTGTCATTTAGAATCTCCCCAAAGGTCGCCTCGGAGTGGGTGGGCAGCCCTCCCCCTCCCTGACCACCCCTCACTCCCCGTTCCTGTGTGGCAGGATGCCACCCGGCAGCCACACCTGCTGCTGCTGCCATGTAAACAGTGGCCCAGCCCTCGAAATTCACCACTATCTCTCGAAAGAGATGCCAAGTCAGGCCTGTGTGTGACTCCTGGGTACGGCAGTTTCCAGGCTGAACATGCCAGGGCTCCAACAGGAGGGCGGTGGGCTGGAGCTCCTATAAACGTGACGGCCACATACGTGCAACCTATCCAAATTCCAAAATATGGACAGCCAGAGTAGGAACACAGCAGATTAGACGGGAAAGTAGAGCATAAAATCCCACGAAGCTCAGGGCTGGAGCTATAGATAAGCACAGCGGGGAGGGCGTTTGCCTTGCCGAATGTGGCCAACCCAGGTTCGAGTCCCAGCATCCCATAGGTGTCCCCCAAGCACCGCCAGGAGTCATTCCTGAGTGCAGAGCCAGGAGGAACCCCTGAGCATCGCCGGGTGTGACCCCAAGAAGCAAAAACAGAAAAAAGAAAAAGAAAAAGAAAAGCCCAAAGCTCAGTCTGCATAAGCAATAACCCAGGAGGTTCAACTAGCAACAGAGAGTTCAGGAAACCCCAGTAACATCGGCTCTTTAGTAACATCGTTGTAATAGCAAGCAATTTTCACAAATTTTCTTTTACTGAAACTGTTTCTCGATAGTTCCACTTTCGGGACACAGCGGAGAGGGTGCTTGCCTTGCACGCGGCCAACCCAGGTTCGATTTCCCAGCATCCCAGATGGTCCCCCAAGCACCCACTGCCGGGAGTAATTCCTGAGGGCATGAGCCAGCAGTCACCCCTGTTGCATTGCTGGTGTGACCCCAAAGAAGAAAAAGAATTCTATTTGCCATTTTGTGGTAACAAGCAAAGTAAACAAATTATTTTTTGTGTGGCTGGCTGCTAGAGGGCTGGGTGGGAACCTGGGGACACTGGTGGAGGAGACATCACACTGGGGATGGGATTGGGTGAATGCTAGACCACAGTGTTTATTAAATAAAGGGTTTTTTTTAATTAAATAAATAAAATCTCAAAAACCAGAGCCCAGATCCAAATAGGTCTACTGGAGAATTCTTCCAAACCTGCACAGTTTGAAGTCTATTATTGTGAAGTTTCTTGTGTTTTTATTTTTGTTTTTGCTTTTTTAGGTCCTCACCAGGAGATGCTCAGAATGCTCTGTGCTCAGGAATTATTCCTGGGGCTGGAGCGATAGCACAGCGGGGAGGGCGTTTGCCTTGCACGCGGCGAAACCCGGCTTCGATTCCCAGCATCCCATAGGGTCCCCCGAGCACCACCAGGAGTGATTCCTGAGGGAAGAGCCAGGAGGAACCCCTGTGCACAACCGGGTGTGACCCAAAAACCAAAAGAGAGAGAGAGAGAGAGAGAGAGAGAGAAGAGAGAGAGAGAGAGAGAGAGAAGAGATGAGAGAGAGAGAGAAGACCTTGGACAGAGGCCACCTTCCTTCACAGTTGAGGCCCAGACCCCTCGCAAGGGGCCCCTCTCGCGCTCTGCTGCTGGCAACCCAACGAGTTTATTCTGGAAAACACCCCCGACCCAGCCCAGCCACAGCCTGAGCCCCGCCCCCCCACTCCCGCCCCGCCCCGCCCCCCCCCAGCCTCCGTTTGGAGAGTGCGGGGTGCAGCGGGAGCAATTCCCAGCGGGAAGCGGGGGCACCGCCTCCTGCAGGGGATGCCCAGGCCGGTGCCCCGAGGCCGGGGGCGCGGGGCGGGCGGGGCGGGGGCGCTGCCCGCGGCTGACTCATCCCCCACCCCGCCCGCCCGCCGTGAGTCACCCGGCAGCGCCCCACAAAGCCGCCTCTGTCCAGCGCGCGCCCGCCTCGCGGCGCCCCCCTGGCGGCGCCCGCGCGCCCCGCAGCCCGGCGCCCTCCCCCCCCCTCCCCCCCACCCCCCCCGCCGCTCCCGCCCGCGCTCCGCAACGTTGCTGGGTGGTGGGGGGCTTTTATTCTCGTAGCTTCCAACCAGTTTCCACATTCAAAAGGCTGACAACGGGGGCTGGAGCGATAGCACAGCGGGGAGGGGTCGTTTTGCCTTGCATGCTGGTCGACAGGGGTTTCGATTCCCAGCATCCTATAGGGTCCCCTGAGCACTCTGCCAGGAGTCATTCCTGAGTGCGGAGCCAGGAGTCACCCCTGAGCATCGCCGGTGTGACCCCCTCCCCCCCCAAAAAAAAAATCTGTGTCTTGGATAGAGGCATATTTGAAGCCGGTCACTTTGAATGTCCTCCTGGGTAAACTTCTCCCTCTGGCCTTACCGCCTTCAAAGCGGAAGGCGGCAGACGAGGGCACCCAGAACTGCCTCAGCACCCCGCCGCCCAGGGTTCCAGGCTTCACCCAGCACCCCCAACCCCCAGGCTGGCACCACTGTTTGCACATTTTCTTCTTCTGGAGCTGCTGAGTCGTGAGAGAAGTACGGGCCGGACACCAGGGGACGCAGGGTCCGGTAGCCACCCTTGCCCAATTCAGTTGGGTGCTCTCACGGCCCCCCGCAGGGGAGCTGGTGGGTGAAGTGAGGGTCTCTGGGTGGAGACTTTATACGGGCACCCTGGAAACAGCTCTTCCACGGGTGACTCTATTCACGCCACAGTTGGAGGCAGGAGGATCTATTTCCCCCCCCCCCCCCACACACACACACACTAGCTAATGAAAAGTGTGTGTTCATGCATCACAAATTAGAATGCCCCACAAGGGGGAGGGGGGAGAGAGAGGGAGAGAGAGAGAAAGACAGGAGGGAGGGAGGGAGGTAGAGAGAGGGAAGGAGAGAGGAGAGGAGAGAGAGAGGGAGAGAGGGAGAGGGAGAGACAGAACGGGAGGGAGAGAGGGAGAGACGAGGGGAGAGAAGGAGAGAGGGAGAGAGAGGGGGAGGGAGAGAGGGGGGAGAGAGAGGGAGAGAGGGAAAGAGGGAGGGAGGGAGGGAGGGAGAGAGAGGGAGGGAGAGAGGGAGGGAGAGAGGGATGGAGAGAGGGAGAGAGAGAGGGAGGGAGAGAGGGAGGAGAGAGGGAGGGAGAGGAGGAGGGGGGGAAGTGCCTGCATGGAGACAGGCTGGGTGGGGTGGCAGGAGGGAAATTGGGACACTGGGTGGTGGGGGATGGACAACCGGCGGAGGGCAGGGTGTTGGGACACTATGACTGAAACCCGACCGCGATCAGCTTTGTAACTGTGTATCTCACAGTGACTCAATAAAAAAAAGAAAAGAAGAGAAGAAGAGAAAGAAAAGAAAAAGAAAAGAAAAAGAAAAGAAAAGAAAAGAAAAGAACAGAAGAAATAAACGCTTGGTCCCTGGTGCTACTAAGCCTGGCACTCCCGCCAGCTTTCCTCCAGGGCCCCCACCTCCTGGGACCCAAACAAAGCCGGGGTGACTCACTCTGCACTCACCCCACATCCACACATCCACGTCCTGCCCGGGAGGAAACTGGACTTCCCAATGCAAACCACGGCCAGCTCCACCAGGAAGCCCGCCTGGGTGGCCACCGCAGCCTCTCCCCTGCCTGGACCGGGGGTCTCGGCAGATTCACATTGAGCGAATAAAACCCCTGTCCCAAGTGAGACCGGACAGCCCCTAACAGACGGGAGAGGGGCGGACACACGCATCTTGCAACATTCATCAACTGTGGCAGCATTTCCGGGCTGGTCACGGGGTGCAGGAAAGGTTCTGAACACAGAACCCAGGTTTCCTTGTTCTGTTGTTTGACTGTTTCAGCTGCGGGTTCTGTGCTCAGGAGTGCTTGGGGCAGTGCTTGGGGGATTCGAACCAGAGTTGACCCCCGGGGGAACTGTCTCCTCTGCAAGTTTCCCATTTGAGTCAGTCAGAAGCTTTGACCTGTTTTAGGGACTTTGCTCACTCGAAGGGTGTCGGGGCAGCTGAGCCACTGGTGCTCTCTGTATCTGTCTAGAAACTCCTGTCTGTCTGTCTGTCTGTCTCCCTCTCTCCCCCTCCCTTTTTCTCTCTCTCTCTCCCTCCCCTCTCCCCTCCTTCTCTCTCTCCCTTCACCCTCTCTCTTCTCCCCTCTCTCTTTTCCTTTACTCTCTCCCTCCTCCTCCCCTCCCTTCCTCTCTCACCTCCTCCCCTCCCTCCCTCCCTCCCCCCTCCCTCCCTCCCCTCCCTCCCTCATCCCCCTCCCCTCCCTTCTCCTCCCTCCTCCTCTCCTCCCTCTCTCCCTCCTCCCCCTCCCTCCCTCCATCCCTGCTCCCCCTCCCTCCCTCCCTCCCTCCCCCCCTGGGTCTCTCACTGGCACTCAGAGGTAGACTGACAAGTAAGACCAGCATTATTTCCCCCATTAGTCCGGCTTTGATCCTCTGAGTGCCAAACCCCAGAAAGGAACCGGAAATTCATTCTTGCCTCCCTGACAAGGAGGGCTCCATTCCCAGCTTCTGGGATGAAAAGAGCTTTCTGAGGATTCCTTAAGATGCTTCTTTTTCATGGGGCTAGAGCGATAGCACAGCGGGGAGGCTGTTTGCCTATGCATGCGGCCGGCCGACAGGGTTCGATCCCCAAT
>NC_073307.1:88027690-88133486 GCF_027595985.1 Sorex araneus
TTCCTCTGCCGGTACCTTCATGCGTGAGGCCTGTCCGAAGGTGTGGAGAGGGGCCTCCAGCATGGCTGCAGCTAGGTTCCGGTGGTCTTCGGCTGCCGGGAGCTCTGCTCAGGGCGGGGAGGGACGCTGGAGCCCATCCCCTCCGAGGGGCCCCGGAGAAGACAGCCAGGCATGCGGGCAAGAGACTCTCTTATATATATGAGGCTCCTGGAAAACTGTTTTACTAGGGAAAAGGCAGCAGGGAGATGGAGCTGAGGGGGTGCCAGGGATCGAACTCAGGTTGGCAGCATGCCAGGTAAATGCCCTCCCTGCTGGACTATCGCTCCGCCCCCCAGTCCCAACTTTTTTTTTTTTTTTTTGCTTTTTGGGTCACCCTCGGCGATGCACAGGGGTTCCTCCTGGCTCTGCACTCAGGAATTACTCCTGGCGGTGCTCGGGGGACCCTATGGGATGCTGGGAATCGAACCTGGGTCAGCCGCGGCGTGCAAGGCAAACGCCCTCCCCGCTGTGCTATTGCTCCAGCATCCCCCCCCCCGCCCCCAGTCCCGTTCCGACCCCCATACCGGCTGGCCTCTGAGAAACCCAGCAGCCCAGAACCAAGAGTTCTTGCGGTTCTAGTACATTCGCCTGTGGGATCCCACTCTTGATTTTGGTGCCTTCGGGGGGCCGCTGAGGCCCCAGGCTGCGGGAGACACTCAAACCCTTTGGGGGGGGGGCTCGCGGGCAGCACAGGTGGCCGGGACTCGAGGCTCAGCAGGTGCCCCTGAGCCAGGTGCTGGTCCCTCCCATCCTGTGTCGTGGTCCTTGTTTGGGAGGGCGCAGGGCGGAGTCACCCCCGGGGGGGCTCAGGGGGCCCTGGGGGAGCAGGTCCTCGGGACCTGCGATCCTTGGCCTCCCTCCTGAGAGCAGACCCACGTTTCCGCTCCCCCCGCCCCGCTTCCCCCCGGGGCTCTCTGGCTGCGACCCCTCCGCGTGGGAACCGGGAGGCTGCGGGTGCGTCTGCTTCAAAGCCGCCTGCGCCTGTCCTTTGCGTCCGCAGCCAGGGCCGCGCCCAGGGAGTGTCCAACGGTCCATCCCTGCCCGGGGGTGCGCGGGGGATACCTCCAACCACCTGCTTGTTCCTGGTGTAGATTGCGGCCCCCCCCCCCCCCCGGCCCGGTCTCCCAACCCCCCCTCCACCACCCCCCCCCCGCACCCCCCAGCGTGCCTGTTTGTTCTAGTTGGATGGCAGGGCTGCCTCCTGGCCCTGCACCCAGGCGCCACACACACACACACACACACACACACACACACACACACACACACACCTGGCGGTGCTTAAAGGGAGCCGGGATTGAACCCGGGTCAGCAGCGTGCAGGGCTAGTGCCCCCGCCCACTGCGCCATCTATCCGCCTCCCCACCAGCAGCCTGAATTTATTTGCCTCAAGGTTTTTCCCTGAATGATGGGGGGGGGGGGGCTCCTGAGCAGCCTGCCCAGTTCTCTTTCCCTCCCTCCCTCTCCCTCCCTGTCCCTCTCTCTCCTCCTCAATCCCTCTCTCTCTCCCTCCCTCTCTCCTCTCTCCCTCCCTGTCTCCTCTCCCTCTCTTCCTCTCTCCCTCTCTCTCCCTGTCTCTTTCTCCCTCCTTCTCTCTCCCTTTCTCCCTCCCTCTCTCTACTTCTCTCTCCCTCTCCCTCCCTGTCTCCCTCTCTCCCTCTCCCCCTCTCTTCTCTCCCTCTCCCTCCCTCTCTCCCTCTCTCTTCCTCCCTCTCCTCCCTCCCTCTCCTTCTCTCCCCCTCTCCCTCCCTCTCCCTCTGTCTCTCCCTCTCCCTCCTTCTCTCTCCCTCCCTCTCCCTCTCTCCCTCTTTCTCTCCCCCTCTCCCTCCCTCTCCCTCCTCTCCCTCCCTCTCTTCCTCTTTCTCTCCCCCCTCTCTCCCTCTCTCCCTCTCTCTCCCTCTCCCTACTTCTCTCTCCCCCCTTCCCTTTCCCTCTCCATCCCCCTCCCCCTCCCTCCCCCCTCCCTCTCCCCCCTCCCTCTCCCTCTCCCCCTCCCTCTCCCCCTCTCCTCCTCTCCCCTCTCCCGAGGCAGAGCCCTTTCCTAAAACCTCCCTCACTTACTCCCCCCTGCTTTGAGGGAGACAGCTGCAATTCTGCAGGGGAAAAAAAAGACACTCGCTTGCCTGCTGGCACCTCCGTGACAAGCTGGGAGGTTCTGCAGGTTTCTGGGCCAGGAGCTGGAAGCAGCTGCCACACCCGCGGACCGCGCCCTGCAGAAATGGATTTATGCCTCATTGTGGCCTAAACCCTGGAAGCCACCGGTGCTGCCTGCCATGACTCAGAAGGTTCTTTACTAACAGAAGTTGCCCAGGCAACCCGGGAGGGCCCAGGCCTGGGAGATCTCTGTGTGACCCCTGAGAACCTTCTAGAACGTTATTGGGTAGGGCCAACACACACAAAGACATTCGTTGTCAGCCTGCAGGAGACCCCTCTCTGGCCTCCCCCGTCTGCTCTCCGGCCTTCTGGTCTCTCCTAACTCTTTCCCCCCCCTTTCCTCACTGGCACCCCACTTTTGTTCCTTTTGACTCAGAAAATACCTTGCTGTCACCTAGGTCTCAGGTGCTCTGGAGGCGGGAGCGGGGGTTGGGGAGGGCCAGGTGAGCCCGACAGCATTTGCCTTTGCGGGTCTAAGTGAGCTCTGGGTGCCCGTTCCTGGCCTGGCAAGAAAACTAAATAAGAGCCGGAGCGATAGCACAGCGAGGAGGGCGTTTGCCTTGCATGTGGCCCACCCGGGTTCGATCCCCGGCATCCCAAAGGGTCCCCCAAGCACCGCCAGGAGTCATTCCTGAGTGCAGAGCCAGGAGTAACCCCTGAGCATCGCTGGTGTGACCCAAAGAAAGGATAAAAAAAATAATAATAAAGATGAAAGTTAAAAAAAAAAATGGGCCAGGGGCTAGAGCACAGCAGGTAGGGCGTTTGCCTTGCATGCAGCCGACCCAGGTTCGATCCCTGGCATCCCATAGGGTCCTCTGAGCACCGCCAGGAGTCATTCCTGAGTGCAGAGCCAGGAGGAACCCCTGAGCATCGCCAGATGTGACCCAAAAAGCCAAAAAAAAACTCCAAAAACTAAAAACTAAATAAATGCCAGGTTACCTGGAAATATGAGGAAACATTTAAGGTAGGGACCCCCGGAGCTGGAGAGACACAAGAGTGCGTCGGGCACTTGCAAGTGACCCCCTGGGTCCAATCCTCTGCCACCCTAGATGCCCCCCACCCCGGGCCCAGCCAGAAGGAATCTCACGGTGAGCACTGAAGGAATTCCTCAGTGCAGAGCCAGGAGTAAGCCCTGAGCACTGCCCCCACGATCCCTCCCCCCCAAATATAAAGACAGAACCCGTTTCCATGTACTGGCAGTCAAATCTGGAAGTCCAGGTTGCTCTCCAAAAACTCCAGGGGCTCAGGGGTCCCAGCCTGCCCACCCACTCAGCCGAGGGGAGGTTTCCGCGTCGTGGACAGCATGGACGGAGCCAGTCAGGGTCGGCAAGGCAGGGCCCGGCGCTGCCTGCAAACAGCTCTTGAAGGGGCTGAAGCGATAGCACAGCAGGACAGAGAAAAGAGTCTTGTTTTTTATTTCATTAAATTCATGAATTTTGCTCTTTTGGTCTCCCGGGTTGGGCTGGGGGTGGGGGTACTAGAGGGGGGGCCGGTCAGGTGGCGCTGTGAGGACACTCCGTCCTCCTTGCAAAGCGTGTGACGCTGACCACTGAACTCTCCTCCCAGCTCACCTCCACCCCCTGCCAAAAATATAAATAAATAAAATATTGTGTTGTCTGGACTGGAGCGATAGCACAGCGGGGAGGGTGTTTGCCTTGCATGCAGCCAACCTGGGTTCGATTCCTCCGCCCCTCTCGGAGAGCCCGGCAAGCTACTGAGAGTATCCTGCCCGCACGGCAGAGCCTGGCAAGCTACTCGTGGTGTATTCGATATGCCAAAAACAGTAACAGCAAGTCTCACACTGGAGACGTTACTGGTGCCCGCTCAAGCAAATCGATGAGCAACAGGAGGACTGTGCTACAGTGCTATCGTGTTGTCTGTGTATGTTTTGTGTTTGTTTTTTCATTGATTGAGGTTCTGTGATTTTCTTTCTCTTCCTTTGTTTCTGGACCACACCTAGCAGTGCTCAGAGGTCACTCCTGGCTCCACACTCAGGAAACACTCCTGGCGGGAGACAGGGGAACAGATGGGATGCCCGGGATCGAACCCATTTGGCAGCAGGCAAGGCAAGCGTCCTCCCCGCTGTCCTATCACTTCAATCCTCAGGTCCGGAGATTTTTTTTTTTCTTTTTGGGTCACACCCGGCGATGCACAGGGGTTCCTCCTGGCTCTGCTCTCAGGAATCATTCCTGGCAGTGCTCCAGGGCCTCTATGGGATGCTGGGAATCGAACCTGGGTCGGCCGCGTGCAAGGCAAATGACCTCCCCGCTGTGCTATCTATATTTTTGATGTTGTTAATGATGGTTTCCCAGGCACGTATTTCCAGCACCACAGCCGTCACTGGTTAGAATCCCAGCACCCATTTGGTCTCCCCAGCACCACAGGCAGACATGGCCCCTGACCACAGAATCAGGAGGGCACCCCTGGGTGCGCCCCTCCCCCGCAAAAAAAGAACAAACAAGCTCTTGAGATAGAAGGCAAATGACAGGTCGCCCTCTGTTTGTTTGGGAAGGGTCAGCATGAAACATCTTGTTCCTTTTATGATTCATGCTGAAAATCATTTTGCGTGAGAGGAGGAAGTTGTTAAAAATAATTGTCCACACCATTGTCAAACATATGTCTCAGTCCCGTGGGGCTGGAGCGATAGTACGGTGGGTAAAGTGCTTGCCTGCGCCTCGATGACCCGGGTTCAATTCTCAGCATCCCATATGGTCCCCCAGGTGAGCCTGTTAGAAGTGATCCCTAGGGGAGCACAGAGTGGGGAGTAGGCCCTGAGCACCACTGAGGTGTAGTCCCCAAAACAGACAAAAACAAAAAACATATCTCAGTCTCTCCTCCCTCCAGGATTTCACTAAGATACATCACTTGAAGGGTCTTGACCCCACCTATTTAGAACCCTCCACCCCAGACCTGTTCTCCTGAATCCTTTTTTTTTTTTGCTTTTTGGGTCACACCCAGCAATGCTCAAGGGTTACTCCTGGCTCTGCGCTCAGGAATGACTCCTGGCAGTGCTGGGGGGGACCATATGGGATGCTGGGGATCAAACCCAGGTCGGCCGCATGCAAGGCAAACGTCTTCCCCACTGGACTATTGCTCCAGCCCCAAATCCTCTTATTTATTTATTTTATTGAATCACCATGAGAATAGTTACAAAGCTTTCAGGTTTATGGGGGCTGGAGCGATAGCACAGCGGGGAGGGCGTTTGCCTTGCACGCGGCGGACCCGAGTTCGATTCCTCCGCCCCTCTCGGAGAGCCCGGCAAGCTACCAAGAGTATCGAGCCCACGAGGCAGAGCCTGGCAAGCTTCCCGTGCGTATTGGCTATGCCAAAAACAGTAACAATAAGTCTCTCAATGAGAGAGAGACTTATTACTGGTGCCGCTCGAACAAATCGATGAGCAACAGGATGACAGTGACAGTGACAATAAAAATAATAATAATAATAATAATAGCAAAAATAATGATGATGATGATGATGATGATGATGATGATGATAATTAGTTCTGGAGGGATTTTTGCCAAAAGCCACTGGGTTCCGAGATTCCTTCGTGTGCCTCTGGGATCATGGCCGTTAAGAGGAGGAGCCATTCGTGGGGGGCAACTCGGGGTCTCGTGGGGCGGGGGAGGAGCGGTTGCCTTCTGTTCAAACCCCATCAAATGTGGAGCGCTGCTCTCGGTACATCAGTGCTGTAAAGCGTGAGCTTGTCCAGGAATGGCTTCACTCATGGGCGAGGCTCGCCCGAGCGTGTGGAGAGTGGCCAGGAGCCTTGAATTCCGGAAGTTTCCGGCTGCCGGGGCTGGCTCCGCTGGGGTGGGGGGGAGCACTCAGCAGCCTGGATGGAACAGCCCGGACGGAACAGCCCGGTGCGGGCCCGGAGGCATGTCTATGGCCTATCGTTCTTCTCAGCACTCGGTCCTGGTCCAGAGTGATCATTTCCAACCATCATTGTCACAGTGGCCCCTTCTCGAGCCTAACTAACCCCCACCCCACCTGGGGCAAGCTTCCCCAAGGACGTTTCTACTGTCCGTGACTATTAGTCTCATGCTATAATAGTTTGCTTCCTTTTCAGGGGGCTGGAGCCATAGCACAGCGGGGAGGGCATTTGCCTTGCACGCGGCCGACCCGGGTTCGATTCCCAGCATCCCATAGGGTCCCCCAAGCACCACCAGGAGTGATTCCTGAGTGCAGAGCCAGCAGGAATCCCTGAGCATCACCGGGTGTGATGCAAAAAAAAAAAAAAAGTTTGCTTCCTTTTCTTTTCTTTTTTTTTTTTTTGTTGTTGTTGGGTGGGGGGTAACGTTTTGAGTCACACTTGGCAATGATACTCCTCTGCTCTCTGCAGTCAGGACCATTTGGATGGTGAGAGGATCAAACTCTGGCCCTGTGCAAGGCAAATGCCCTCCCTGCTTTACCTTCACTCTGGCCACTCTGACCCTCACAGTCAGTCTATGTCTGTCCCTCTCCTTTTATTTATTTATTTATTTATTTTGGGGGGATCATACCCAGAGATGCACAGGGTTACTCCTGGCTCTGCACTTGGGAATCACTCTTGGCAGTGCTCAAGGGACCCTATGGGATGCTTGGGATGCTGGGAATCGAACCCGGGTCGGCCACATGCAAGGCAAACACCCTCCCCGCTGTGCTATCACTCTTCACTCTGGTTCCTTGGTCATGAGTCTTTTTTTTTTTTTTTTTTGGTTCTTTGGGTCACACCGGATATTGCACAGGGGTTACTCCAGGCCTATGCACCCAGGAATTACTCCTGGCGGTGCTCAGGGGACCGTATAGGTTGCTGGGAATTGAACCCGGGTGGGCCACGTGCAAGGCAAACACCCTCCCCGCTGTGCTATTGCTCCAGCCCCTTGGTCATGATTCTTAAGAAGCACCTGAGACTGCAGGCTGTGGGGGTGGGGGTGGGGGTGGGGGTTGGGCTCTGCCCCCCCCCCCCCCCCCCGCCCACGAGAGAGCAGGCCGGCAGCAGGAGTTGGGCTGGCCCTCTGTCGCCTCTGCTCTCCTTTGCACAACTTCAAGGAGGAGGAAGTGAAAAGTTTCACATCTGCTTGCAACAGGAACCTCACATGTTTTAAAGAAAAAGGAGCACTTTTCAAGCACTTTGAGCCTTTGCGGTCTGGGGAAACATTTATTCAGACTTGTAGAAAGAAAATATTTGTGGCCTTTTTTTTTTTTTGGTTTGGGGCCGCACCCAGCAGTGCTCGATCATGCCAGGGTGACCCAGGACTTCCACATGCCAACCCTGTGCTCCAGCCCTTGAACCACCTCCCTGGTCCCTCAAAAAGAGTTTCCTCGGGGCTGGAGCGACAGTGCAGTGGCGAGGGCATTTGCCTTGCACGTGGCCTTCCATCTCCAGCATCCCATAGGGTCCCCCAAGCAGTGCCACGAGTGATTCCTGAGCGCAGAGCCAGGGGGAACCCCTGAGCATCGCTGGGTGTGACCCAAAAAGAAAAACTTAAAAAAGGAGTTTCCTCTCGTTTTGGGTTCTGGGTTTTGTTTTTGTTTCCGAGTTACACACAGCTGTGCTCAGAGCTTACTCCTATCTCTGCAGTCAAGGATCAATCCTCGGGAGGCTCAGGGGAGTGTATGGGGTGCTGGGGATTGAACCGAGGTGAGCCATGTGCAAGGCAAACGCCCTCCCTTCTGGACTCTCTCTCCAGCCCCATCATAAAGATCAACGTGTGCCCCCCACAATTGTTGGAAAACAGAAAGTCACTTTTTAAAAAATTGGGGTATGTGGGGCCGGAACGATAGCACAGTAGGGAGGGCGTTTGCCTTGCACACAGCCGACCCGGGTTCACGGTTCACTCCCCGGCATCCCATCTGGTCCCCCAAGCACTGCCACGAGTGATTCCTGAGTGCAGAGCCAGGAGTGACCCCTGAATATCGTCAGGTGTGACCCCCCAAAAAAAACACTTGTAAAATTTGGGGTATGTAACTTCAGTTGACCACCAATCACTTTTCATTTGATTCATTTACTCCTGCCAACATTGCAATTAAATTATCTTATAAATACTAAGTGCACTCATCACTAATGCATTTGCCGGATTCCTCCAATGTACCAGGAATATATTATTTTCTCTTGCATTTGTTATTTTGCTCGAGCCTCTGCCATGTTCTGGTTTTATGTTCCTATTTGCTCTCATAGGAGAAGGACATGTCTTCTACGGGAGAAGGTGGCCACCTTGGAGTGTGTGTGTGTGTGTGAGCGTGTGTGTGTGTGAGTGTGTGTGTGAATAATGTGTGTGTGAGTCCATGCATGTGTGTGTGTGTGTATGTGTGTGTGTGGTGCCAGGGATTGAACCCAGAGCCTCACACATGCAAGGCGAGTGCACTAACTGTAAAACACCTCCCACGTCCAGAGGTAGATAATTCTTAGGGGGATTTTAAGCCATCAATAGATCTCCTCTCCTCTCCTCTCCTCTCCTCTCTCTCCTCTCCTCTCCTCTCCTCTCCTCTCCTCTCCTCTCCTCTCCTCTCCTCTCCTCTCCTCTCCTCTCCTCTCCTCTCCTCTCCTCTCCTCTCCTCTCCTCTCCTCTCCTCTCCTCTCCTCTCCTCTCCTCTCCTCTCCTCTCCTCTCCTCTCCTCTCCTCTCCTCTCCTCTCCTCTCCTCTCCTCTCCTCTCCTCTCCTCTCCTCTCCTCTCCTCTCCTCTCCTCTCCTCTCCTCTCCTCTCCTCTCCTCTCCTCCTCTCCTCTCCTCTCTCTCTCCCCTCTTTCTCTCTCCCTCTCTTTCTCTCTCTCCCCCTCTCTCTCTCCTGTCTTTTCCTCTCCTCTCCTCTCCTGTTCTCTCTTCTCCTGTCCTCTCTCTCCCTCCCTCTCCCTCCCTCCCTCTCTCTCTCTCTCTCTCTCTCTCTCTCTCTCTCTCTCTCTCTCTCTCTCTCTCTCTCTCTCTCTCAGCACCAAGAGAGGTGAGGGAAAACACTGGTAACTAAATGGGGAAATCCAAAACCGACTCAATTTTCCCTTTTTAAAATAGAGTCTGCCAATCATGTGCTAATAGTTAATATATCCGTATGCTATATACCAATTCTGGTGTTAGAGAGTGTGTGAGAGAGCAAGCAGGACAGAATATTAACAATCAATTGATCTCGGAAAAGGAAAGCAAAAATAATTTTTCCCCCATGTCAAGAACCAAACCCAGGTCTCAAGCAGGCAAGGCACACGCCTTTACCCCTGAGCAATTTCTTTTTCAGGTTTGTTTTAAATTGGCCTTTTAAATAAAATAAATTTTTAAAAGTGAAGATTTTTTGGTTGGGGGGAATTTGCGGTTTTCTTTATATATTCATTTATTGGTGAGGGGGTAGCTGGAGCGATAGTACAGCAGGCAGGGCACTTGCTTGCATGCAACCGACCCAGGTTTAATCCCCAGCACCACACATGGTGCCCCACGTGATCCCTGAGCACAGAGCAAGGAGTCAGCCCTGAGCATACTGGGTGTGGCCCAAAAACAAAGAAAGAAGAAAGAAAAAAAGAAAAAGAGAGGAGGGGAGGGAGAGGGAGAAAGGGAGGGAAGATTTGAGGAAGGGAAAGAGTGAGCTGTTTCTGTTTAAATGTTAATGCCAATGACATGCTATAAAAAGTATAGGGAGGGGGGCTGGAGAGATAGCACAGCGGGTAGGGTGTTTGCCTTGCACGCGGTCGACCTGGGTTCGATTCCCAGCATCCCATTTGGTCCCTTGAGCACTGCCAGGAGTAATTCCTGAGGGCAGAGCCAGGAGTAACCCCTGTGCATCGCCAAGTGTGGCCCAAAAAGCAAAAAAAAAAAAGTAGAGGAAGGAAGGCAGGGGTGCAATTCAGTAAGACAGCATAGGAATTACATGTGTGAGGATCTGGGTTCCAATCATGGTATCACATGTACCTCCCCTGCGCTCCCCCCCCCCACAGAGTACTATCTGGTGAGATCCAGGAAGGAAGGAAGGAAGGAAGGAAGGAAGGAAGGAAGGAAGGAAGGAAGGAAGGAAGGAAGGAAGGAAGGAGAAAAGAGAAAATTTAGATCTAAAAATAATAAGCAAGGGGCAGAGAGATATAGAAGTAAGGTGCCAGCCTTGCACACTGCCCACTCTAGCTCTGTCCCCGGTATCACATGATCCCCCAAGCAAGACCAAGAGTGACCCCTGAGCACTGAGCCTGGGACAGCCCATGGGTAACCTACAACTGCGAGGTATGGCCCAAACACCAAAAAGAAAAGACTTTTAATTTTTAAAAATTAATAAAGATGTCTAGAATTCTCCGGGCTGGAACAATAGCACAGTGGGTAGGGTGTTTCCCTTGCATGCGGCCAACCCAGGTTCGATTCCTCCGTCCCTCTCGGAGAGCCCGGCAAGCTACCGAGAGGATCCCGTCATCACGGCAGAGCCTGGCAAGCTCCCCGTGTGTATTCAATATGCCAAAAAAAAGTAACAACAAGTCTCACAGTGGAGACATTACTGGTGCCCGCTCGAGCAAATCGATGAGCAACAGGATGACAGCGACAGTGACAGTGACAGCTACAGTTCTCCAGGATTCTCTGGCTAGTTGGATCTTGCACAAGACTAAAGTTTTTTGGGGGTGTTGTTTGTATTTTGACACCACACCTGGCAGTGCTCAGGGCTCACTCCTGGCTCTGCCTTCAGGGAACTCTTGGCGGGACATCAGATGGGATGCTGGGAATCTAACCAGGGTGTGCCACATGCCAGGCAAATCATTTAACCCACATACTGTCTCTGCAAGGCCCCCAAAGAAGAACCTTGAAGATGGAAACTGGGACCCTTTTGCTTCCACGCCATTGGCCAGGCTTGTCACGTGACCCCTTGCCTCCTCTCTCCCAGGTGAGTCCTGGGGAGAAGCGGCCTCTCGGACCTCTCCTGCGTGCATCCCGCGGAGCAGAAACCAAGCAGGACAGGCAGGAGGGAGACAACGAGAGAACAGAAGCGTTGGCCCACCCCACGGCCGCTCCGGTGCCGGGACCTCCCTGCAGAGTGACCCCCAATTAGAGCTGCCAGGGACCAGAGCTTGCTGTGTCCACACTGGCCAGTCGTTGGGGACGGAACCCAGGGAGATGCGTGTCTTCAACGGAAGCAATTCCTTGAAGGAGAGACGGATCTGTTTACGCGGACAATCAGGCTGCCTACGGCCCCATTTTACAGACAGGGAAGTCGAGGAACACAGAGATTAAGCGCCCCGTTCGGGGTCACAGAGCCAGTAATTGGCTGTCAGTTCTTGCCACACGAGTGTTACCTAACAAGTATCCAGCAGCCCTCTCGTAACCGGTTCCTCACAGACCTTGTCACTTTATGGAAGTGACCACAGTCACCACTCCTGGATCAAACAGGCAAAGGTCGTAAAAACATAAACCCCATGGGGCTGGAGAGATAGCACAGCGGGGAGGGCGTCTGCCTTGCACTCGGCTGACCCGGGTTTGATTCCCAGCATCCCATAGAGTCCCCCGAGCACCGCCAGGAGTCATTCCTGTGTGCACGAGCCAGGAGGAACCCCTGTGCATTGCCGGGTGTGACCCCCCCCAAAAAAAAAAACAAACAAAAACATAAAATCCAGGGGCTGGAGCGATAGCACAGCGGGTAGGGCATTTGCTTTGCTCGCGGCTGACCTGGGTTCGATTCCCAGCATCCCATATAGTCCCCTGAGCACCGCCAGGAGTAATTCCTGAGTGCATGAGCCAGGAGTAACCCCTGTGCATCGCCGGGTATGACCCAAAAAGCAAAAAATAAATAAATAAAATCCAAAACTCAATCTGCCCTCCTGGATTCACAGCAGTCCAAAAGTCTCACCGGTTGCCAGCTGACTGAAGACGTTGTGGGCAGGGTGGAGAGAAAGAACCACAGCGAGGGCACTTGCCTTGCACATGGTGGCCTGGGGCCCACCCCTGTCCCATCCCTCCAGCACAAATATTTGTTCTATTTTTTTGTTTGGCGTTGGGTGACAACTGGCTGTCTCAGGACTTACTCCTAGCGGGCTCAGGGGAACATATGCCTTGCTGGGAATTTTTTTTCTTTTTTGGGTCACACCCGGCACTGCATAGGGGTTCCTCCTGGCTCTGCACTCAGGATTTCCTCCTGGCAGTGCTCAGGGGACCCTATGGGATGCTGGGAATCGAACCTGGGTCGGCCGCGTGCAAGGCAAACGCCCTCCCCGCTGTGCTTTCGCTCCAGCCCCCTGTGCTGGGAATTGAACCGGGCCATCGAGGTGCAGGACAAGCCCCTCATGCACTGTTCTATCTCTCTGGTCTGGGAAAGTCATTTTTTAAATCCCTCTTCAAGGCTTGGAGATGGTTTAGGGGTGGCACCCCTGCAGCCCCTCACCCCGCCCCAAACAGCACAACTGCTGTTGGGGATCCCCCCAATGCTCTAATCAAGAACATCATCTCCCTCTAACCCAGTGCGGTGAGTACCACAACCAAATGTGCAACCCTCCGCCCCTCCCCCGCCCCAAACAAATGCCACCAGTTACCAGATAGGTGAGAGCCACAGAATTGAGATGAAAGAGGAGACAAAAAATTCAAGTTCCAAAGTAGGAGGAAGAGCCATCGTCCAGCAGGCAAAGGTGCTTGCCTTGCATGTGGTAGACCCAGGTTCCATCCCCAGCATCCCGTATGGTCCCCCTAAGCACCGCCTGGAATAATTGCTGAGTGCAGAGCCAAGAGGAACCCCTGAGGATCCAAAAACAAAGCAAAACAGAACAAAAGACATGCTGAATGCTAAACTTAATTGAAACATTTAAAATTATTTTAATTCATTTTATTTGGAGGGGGGTGACACCCGGCAATGCACAGGGGTCACTCCTGGCTCTGCACTCAGGAATGACTCCTGGCAGTGCTCAGGGGACCCTATGGGCTGCAGCAAGTGTCCAGCCTGCCAGAGACAATCGTGCTCTGTCTGTGCATGAGGCTCGACCAGCTCAGGCTCTGCGTGCACCAAGCCCTGGGTTCGATCCCCGACACCGCATGGTCCCCAGTACCGCCAGCAGTGGTCCCAGAAAGCCAAGCAGGCAGCAGCCACCAAGGGTGGCAGAATGTGCACCTCCTCCCCCAAGTTGCATGAGAGCTTACTGGCAACCCGTGAAAAGGCTTTGATGAGTAAGCTGACAGCCGCTGGAGCCCTGGGGAGAGCCCCAGAGATGGTCATACAGGGGGAGGGATCCCAGGGAGACAGGGAGGGCGGGGAGTATGTGAGCAGGGGAGGGGCGGTCAGAGCGACCACAAGAGAGGGTGTGAGCAAATGCTGGCGTTGACACTGGGTCACCAGGAGCTGTGAGTGTGGCTGGGGTTCCTTGGAAGGTTCAGGTGATTTTGCTTTCTTTTTTTTTAAACAGACCCAGAGCTTTTTTTTTTTAATTAAATCACCGTGAGATAAACAGTTATAATGTTGTCCATCATTGGATTTCAGTCATACAATGTTCTAATCCCCCAGTGGTTTTTTTGGTTTGTTTTTTGTTTTTTGGTGCCACAGGGTTTTTTTTGTTTGTTTTTTTGGTGGTTTTTTTTTTCTTTTTGGGTCACACCTAGCGATGCTCAGGGGTTACTCCTGGCTCTGCACTCAGGAATTACTCCTGGCGGTGCACGGGGGACCATATGGGATGCCGGGGATCGAACCCGGGTCGGCCGCGTGCAAGGCAAATGCCCTACCTGCTGTGCTATCGCTCCGGCCCCGGTGCCACAGGGTTTACTCCCGGCTCTGCACGCGGGAATTACTCCTGGTGGTGCTCAGGGGCCCTATGGGATCCCGGGGATGGAACCCAGGTTGGTCATGTCAAGGTAGATACACTACCTGCTGTACATTTGCTCTGGCCCCATGGCTATTTTATGACTCAAGAGAGAACCTGGGCTTCTCCAAGGGCGGAGAGAGCCCCTACACACACCCCAGCATTAGATATGGAAGCATGAAAGTCCACATCTCAAGAGGGGAGATGGGGGTGCCACATGTGCTCGGGCACCATATGTGCTCAGCCTCGTGGGCACAAGCAGCACATGAGCTCGGGCAACACATGTGCCCTGAGTTTATTTTTTGATCCTACTGCGTTCGGCGTTCTATCTCTCTGTGGCTGCTTTTTATTTTTGCTTTTTGGGCCACACCTGGCAATGCACAGGGGTTATTCCTGGCTCTGCACTCAGGAATCACCCCTGGCAGTGCTCAGAGGACCATAGGGATGCTAGGAATCGAACCCGGGTCAGCCGCATGCAAGGCAAACGCCCTCCCCACTGTGCTATCTCTCCAGCCCCTCTGTGACTGCTTTGTTAAGGACACGTGGCTGGGTGGTGAGGGGCCCAGATTCAGGGTGTCAGGTAACAGCCTTGAGTAAGCCCCACCTTCACTTGTCAAGACTTGGGCAGTTTCTTTTCCTTCCAGGACAGCCCTTAGGGATGAAACAAGATGGTCAGTTTTCTCTGCTCTCCCAGTGGCAGCTTTTCCTTCTCTTTGCCTTTCCCTTCTTTTCTTCTTCTTTTCGGTGGAGATGGAGCCCAGAGCCACTAAGTCACTTCCCCAAGGACCCATTTCTTCCCTACAGAATAGTAAAAGATGTAGACTTGAGAATGAGCTAGAGGCTAACTCCTGACTCTGTGCTCAGGAGTCACTCCCAGCAGTGCTCATGGACCATGCAGTGTCAGGGATCAAATCGGGGTCAGGTCTAGATATGCAAGCTCCCTGACTATCAAGTCTGCTTTGCACGCAGCCCACCGGGTTCGATTCCCAGCATCCCGTAGAGTCTCCTGAGCACCGCCAGGAGTAATTCCTGAGTGCAGAGCCAGGAGGAACCCTTGAGCATCACCAGGTATAACCCAAAATAGCAGGAAAAAAAAAGTTGGTTGTTCTGATAATGATCTTAACATTTAGTGGTAGTAGCCTCACTTTCCATGTAAGGATGAAGGCAAGTCCATCTGCTACACATGAAGAGTTTGTGAGGATGTTGACATGGAAATGGACATGGATTTGGACATGGACTTACGGTGGCCCCCGGGTCTCTGAGCACTGAACATTTGACTGGCACAGCGTACTCTTACTCAACAGCAGGAGAGCAATGCATGCACGAGAAGTAAGGAAGACAAGACTGGAACAGAAGGGGCCAGAGTGATAGTACCAAGTACGGGGGGCACTTGCCTTGCACACGGCCAGCCCAGGTTCAATCTCCAGCATCCCACGTGATCCCCTGAGCACTGCCAGGAGTGGTTTCTGAGTGCAGAACTAGGAGTAACCCCTGAGCATCACCAGGTGTGGCCCTGAAACAAAAACAAAACAAAACAAAACAGAAAAGGATTCTAACAGACATCTAGGAATTCAGAAAGGAGACCAGTGTAAGCCAGGATCGAGGCACAAGGGCACCATCTCTCCTCAATGCTAACAGTGTCATCCTGACCGGAAATGAGTTGTTCCCAAGTGTTCACTCTAAAACTTCAGTAGACTGGGGCCAGAGCTATAGTACAGCAGGGGAGGGCATTTGCCTTGCAGCCAACCTGGGTTCCATCCCCGGCATCCCATACAGTCCCCGGAGCCTGCCAGGAGTGACTCCTGAGTGCAGAGCCAGAGTAATCCCTGAGCATTGCCAGGGGTGACCCCCAAACAAAATAATAAATAAGTAAATGAAACTTCTATAGATTGAATCCACTTCTCCCACCTTCTGACCTTAGCCACGCAACTCATCCTCGGAGACTCTGTCTTTTGCTTTTTTTTTTTTTGCTTTTTGGGTCACACCTGGCGATGCACAGGGGTTACTCCTGGCTCTGCACTCAGGAATTACCCCTGGCCGTGCTCAGGGGACCATATGGGATGCTGGGATTCGAACCCGGGTCGGCCGCGTGCAAGGCAAACGCCCTACCCGCTGTGCTATCGCTCCAGCCCCCCGGAGACTCTGTCGTGGCATCTTTTAAACGGGCTCTATCCCAGAGGCAACTGTTTCTGTGGTGCTGTAGTTGGGCGAAAGTGGCTTCATCTATGGTGAACATTTATCACGGGGCCTCGCATCTGCAGGGAGGTTGGTAACTCAGACCTCACGGCCTGCCCTTTGAACCCTCACTTGGAACTTGGGTCTCCCAAGGATGGAGAAAGGGTCGAGAACCTATGATTTCTGGGTTTCTGAATTCCTCTCCACTCCTGGCCCCACGCAAACAACCTGACTTTGTGGCTCCGTGGTCCCAAAGAAGGTCTATGACCCGGAGATGCACGTGCCCTGGAGCATGAGGAAATGACGAGAAGCTGGAGCTGGAGGTATTTGGGTCAGAGACGAGAGAGAACTTCCTGAAAGTCGAGCTTGTCGAATTCAATTAGAAACCACGATTTAGGACTTGCCGTCGCTCAGCCTCTGTTCTTCTCGGAAAGGCTGTGCTCCTCTTTTTTTTTTTTTTTTTTGCTTTTTGGGTCACACCCGGCGATGCTCAGGGGTTCCTCCTGGCTCTGCACTCAGGAATCACCCCTGGCAGTGCTCAGGGGACCCTATGGGATGCTGGGAATCGAACCCGGGTCGGCCGCGTGCAAGGCAAACGCCCTCCCCGCTGTGCTATTGCTCCAGCCCCAAGGCTGTGCTCCCCTCCCTGGGTCGGGCAGAATAGACCACCACGGATCCTAATCCCCGGAGAGCATGTGCCACCCACGGGGGCTGGCCGGGACCCTGGAGAGAGAGTGCCCAGGGCCATAGAACTGGCCGGCGCTCGGCCGTGGGCTGGGGTGGGGCTGCTCTGGTTTTGGAAACCTCGGCAAGAATGACCCAGAACCTCCGCTGCCGACGTGTTTGTCACCCGTGCTGATGAGTCATGCTCAGGCCAGGGGAAGACCCAGCGTCGGTGTCAGAGCAGACCTGTGGGAGGAAGTGCTCTCCGAGGAAGGGGACCAAAGCAAGCGGCCACACGGTCACCCATCAGAGCCGGGGAGCGAGGACTGGAGCTGAAGGGGCTCGGGGGAGGGGACTGTCGCCCGGGACTTGGGCCTGTCGCCCCTGTTTGGGGAGGGACTCTGGCTGGCCAGACCACACGGGTCTCAGTCAACAAGGAAAGGCCAGGGGCTGGAGCGGTAGCACAGCAGGTAAGGCATTTGCCTTGCAAGCGGCCGACCCGGGTTCGATTCCCAGCATCCCATATATGGTCCCCTGAGCACCGCCAAGGGTGATTCCTGAGTGCAGAGCCAGGAGGAACCCCTGTGCATCGCTGGGTGTGACCCAAAAAGCAAAAACAAAACAAAACAAAAAAACAAGGAAAGGCCATGAATTTGGGGTCCTCTCCACTCCTGGCCCAGAAACCCAGTCCAATGAATCACATTTTTAGGGGCTTCCTCTAGGGAAGACAATGACCCCCCAGGTGCACTGGGGACAACAGCAAAAGGCAGGAAATTTGACACTTCTGGAGATGACTGACTTCTAAAGCATCTTTTTTTTTCTTTTTTTTTTCTTTTTTGCTTTTTGGGTCACACCCAGAGATGCGCAATGGTCACTCCTGGCTCTGCACTCAGGAATCACTCCTGGCAGTGCTCAGGGGACCCTATGGGATGCTGGGAATCGAACTTGGGTCGGCCACGTGCAAGCAAACGCCCTCCCCGCTGTGCTATTGCTCCAGCCCAGATGAATGACTTCTAGAGATTGTCTAGTCATTCTCGAAGGCCCAGGCCCCCGGAAGGAGAGGAATTGGGGAACATCCCCAGAGGTGGGGGCTCAGTGTCACTGCCTTAGCCTCACATCACCTGCTGGGGAACCCTCCGGGGAGGCTAAGCCACGCAGGTCTCCTCCTGGTTGGGTTTCCGCAGCTCCCTGGCCCCAGGAAGGGATCACACTAAGGGCAGAGGTGATGTTCAGGGTCCGGAGGTCTCCCCCTAGGAAGTCCGAGAAGGTTAAGCCGCTGTTGGGGTCCTAGCTCCTCTTTCACCCAGTGTGACCCCCACCACCACCACCACCATCAACAACAACAGCAACAGCAACAGGGGGCTGGAGCGATAGCACAGCAGGGAGGGCGTTTGCCTTGCACGCAGCCGACCCGGGTTCGATCCCAGCATCCCATAGGGTCCCCTGAGCACCACCAGGAGTAATTCCTGAGTGCAGAGCCAGGAGTAGCCTCACATCACCAGGTATGTCCCAAAAAAGCAAAAAAAAAAAAAAAATGAAATAAAAAGAAGCATCTTAACTCTCTCTTCTCAGCACCCACCACCCACAGATAAGACTCTAAGAAAACCACTGGGAGTCACCACAACTGGCTCCCAGGAAAAACTTACAAGACAAGACTGTTCTGAAGCCCAAGAGAGATAGTAGGAGTTAAGATGCTTGCTGTGACTGGAACAACAGCACAGCAGGAGGGGGATTTGCCTTGCATACGCCTGACCCAGGTTTGATCCCCAGCATCCCATGTGGTCCCATTCAACAAGAAAGGCCAGGAATTTGGGGTACTCTCCACTCCTGGCCCCAGAAATCAAGTCTAATTGAACACATTTTTAGGGACTGCCACTAGAGAAGGTTCCCTGAGCACCTCCAGGAGTGATTCCTGAGCCAGGAGTAACCCATGAGCATCACTTGATGTGGCCCACAAGCATACAAATAAGATACTGTCTTGCACATGGCTGATCCCAGTCATACTCCTGGAACCATATGTGGTCCCCCGAGCACTGCCACAAGTGACCCCTGAGCACTACCAAGTGTGACCCAAAAACCCAAAAATGGAAAGAAAAAAAAAAACACCTTTACTAAAACAACAACAAATGAGTTTGCCCTAAGGAATCAGGAACCTTAAGAAAGGCACATTACAGGAAGATTTCCCCATGGTTGGAAGCCTGCCTCATGAGCTGGGGGAGGAGGCAGCTGGGATAGAGAAGGGATCACTAAGTCAATGAGGGTTGGAGGGATCATTTGGGATGGGAGATGCGTGCTGAAAGTAGATAAAGGACCAAACATGATGGCCTCTCGGTGTCTGTATTGCAAACCATAATAATGCCCCAAAGTAGAGAGAGAGTAAGAAGGAAATTGTCTGCCATAGAGGCAGGGGGAGGGGTGGGGTGAGGGTGATGGGAGGGATACTAGGGACATTGATGGAGGGATGGGTGTTTGATCATTGTATGACTGAAACTCAATCACGAAAGCTTTGCAACTATAACTCACAGTGATTGAATAAAAATAACTACATAGATAAATAATATACTTTTTTTTTTTTTGCTTTTTGGGTCACACCCAGCAATGCTCAGGGGTTACTCCTGGCTTTGCACTCAGGAATTACTCCTGACAGTGCTTGGGGGACCATATAGGATGCCGGGGATCGAACCCAGGTCGGCTGCGTACAAGGCAAATGCCCTAACTGCTGTGCTATCACTCCGGCCCCAATAATATAAATTTTTTAAAAGAAAGGCACATTAGGAGAAATAATTAATTTGTACCATTAAACACACACACACACACACACACACACACACACACAGGGCCAGAGTGATAGTACAGTGGGTAAGGAGCTTGTCATGCATGCAAGTGACCCGGGTTCAATCCCCGGCACTACGTATGGTCCCCTGAGCACTGCCAGGAGTGATCCCTGAACAAAGAATCAGAAGAAAGCCCAGCTGAGCATGGCACGAACACACACACACACACACACACACACACACACACACACACACACACGCGGAGCAAAGAGGGAACCTGGTGTAATAAACCAGGCAAAGTCAAGGAATCTGAGAAGCGAAGGGGGTCCTTCAGGCCAGGGTGGGGAGCTGAGGTGTACTGATACCCTCTGCGCCAAAGGAATGCTGACTGCCAGCAACTATAGAGGGCAGAGGGGAGGAAGGAGGAGGGGCTGGAGGGATAGCACAGCAGGTAGGGCGTTTGCCTTGCACACGGCCACCCGACCCGGGTTCGGGTTCGATTCCCAGCATCCCATAGGGTCCCCTAGCACCACCAGGAGTCATTCCTGAGTGCAGAGCCAGGAGGAACCCCTGTGCATCGCCGGGTGTGACCAAAGGGGGAAAATAAAAGCAGAAGGAAGGAGGAAAGAAGGAAAGGGCGGACGGGCATCGGTTCTGGTTCAGGGCACCGGCCCAGAGCTGTGTGTGCCCTGTGGTCAGTCCTGAGCTGCCTCACATGACCTGGGCTTTCCAAACACGTGCGACAGCCACCTGGGGCAAGGAGGACAAGGCACCACGCCTCCCTCCAGGAGTTGCCACCTAGGTGCCGCCTCATTAACCCAGATGGCCCCGCCCAGGGGCTGTGCCCAGGCCCCTTGCCCTGTACGCGCCTAGGGACAGAGGGCAAGCAGGGGCCTGATGTCCTTCTCAGCAGAACCTCAGCGGTGGCGTGGAGGAGAAAGTGAGGTGTGCAGGGGGTAGGGGAACAGAAGCCAGGAGGGGAGTGGGGGGTGGGTGGCGGGGTGGTCAAGAAGAAATGCAAGTGTTCACGGGCTCCATCCGCCCAGCCTCCAACCATGCGGTTCCCCACTCCAACCATGCAGTTCCCCACTCCGCCTATTCGCCTGGGAATTCTCTGCACAGCACGGAGGGGGTGAGGGAACCCCAAGTGGAGTGTACCCCCCCACGCCAATGCAGGAGGTCCGCCCCCCCCCACACACACCCCTCTCCTAGCTTTCCCTGGGAACCTCTCCTCCCCACCACTCAAGACAGGGCCCTGGGGCAGCGGGCAGGAGAGATTTGATCTCAGCCTCCAGGGAGTGAAAGGGTTAACTCTCCCCAAGTGTCCACCGGGCCAGTCTAGCCAGCTCACCCCGGGGCGGGCGGGGCCACTGCTGTAAGTCCAGGCTTGCCTGGGTTGTCTCCATCTCAGTCTCCCTCTTACTCCTTCCAGCTACTTGTGGAAGACACGGGGAGGAGGAATGAAGGGCCCTTGGCACCAACTCTCTCCGGGGTGTCATTAATATGCCCGTAATCACCACCTCCTGTTGATGAGCACTCGGTGCCTCATGTTATCCCAGGAGCTGGGAACTGAGGAACTTAAAACGGATCCCCATCAGCCAGGGAGGCCGGAAGCAAGAGGTGGGGGTGTAGCCAGCTGCAGGGAAGATGAACTCTTCCCCACAAACAGAGCAATCCTGACAAAGGAGGGGGAGGGGAGCAGGAGGGGTCTGTGTGTGTGTGTGTGTGTGTGGTGTGTGCCTTGACTAGAACCCATTCCCTGAGAAAGATTGGGCCTCCAGAACCAGTTGGGATGGGAGATGCATGCCGAAAGTAGATAATGGACCAAACATGATGACCTCTCAGTGTCTGTGTTGCAAGCCATAATGCCCAAAAGTAGAGAGAGAGTATGGGGAATATTGTCTGCCATGGAGGCAGGGGGAGGGTGGGAAAGGGGGGTTAACCCGGGACATTGGTGGTGGGGAATGTGCACTGGTGGAGGGATGGGTGTTTGATCATTGCCAGATTGTAACCCAAACATGAACGCTTGTAAAGGGTAGGGCGTTTGCCTTGCACGCGGCCGACCCAGGTTCGATTCCCAGCACCCCATGAGCACCTCCAGGGGTAATTTCTGAGTGCAGAGCCAGGAGTAACCCCTGTGCATCGCCGGGTGTGACCCAAAAAGAAAAGAAAAAAAAAAGATTGGGCCTCCAAGCCAATAGGGCATTTGCCTTGCATGTGGCAGACCCAGGTTGGGTCCCATCTGGCTCCCTGAGTCTACTGTTAGGACCAGGAGGGATCCCTGAGCACAGAGCCAGGAGTAAGCCCTGAGCACCGCAGGGTGTGACCAAAACCCAAACGAAATAGAGACTCTTGAATCCAAGTGACAGCGATGGATCTTTGAGGTAAGGGGTACATCAGCCAGGCGGTGAGGATGGAGTGCCTTTCCCTAGGCTCCTGGGATGCCGGGAGATTCTGCTTTCCGAAGAATTTCATGAACTCCAGAGAGCCCTGAGCAGGTGCACTCACGGCTCAGCCAACCTGCAGGCAGGAGGATGAGGGCTCAGACCTGCCCCAAACCAGGCTCTTGGCAGACAGGGCTGGGGGTAGGAGGGCCTTGCTTGTGGCCCTAAATTCAATTCCTAGCACCAGGAAAAACACCGCGCGCGCGCACACACACACACACACACATACACACACACATACACACACACACACACACACACGTCGCCTTGTTTCATTTGCTTGTTTGGGGGTCAAGCTTTGGTCCATACGCTCAGGACTTATTCCTCGTTCTGCACGCAGGGACCACTCCTGGCAGTGCTCCGAGGACCTGGGGCAGGAGATCAATCAACCACCTTCAAGACAAGCCTTAACCGACCCCTCCCCCCCCTACTCTCCCCCCTCCCCCCCACATTCCTCTCTGTTTTGAACAGGGACTAATTACCCTGTTTACCACGCCCCCCACCCCCAAATCAGATGAAATAGCTGCTAAAGATGATAATGACCGCATATCCGTGTTCAGTCCTAACGCGTCCATCAGACGCAGTGCAAACTTGGGGGCGTTGGAAAAAAATTTAAAAATAAAATAAAATAAACCGTTTCCTGTCGGAGCCTGCACCGCAACTGTAAGCGGCGGCCAGGCTGGGTGCTGGGCCCGCGTCCGCCTGCCAGGGACGTGCGCATCCCCTTGAGCCGGGACGAGCGTCAGGTGCGTGCTCAGGTGCTCCTCCGGAGCCGAGGCAAAGTCCAGAGGTGGCCTCCACCTGATGGCCCGCGCGAGCCACCGGGAGATAAGGCGCACACTTTGGACCCGGGGGACAGCGAGACGCGCGAGCGCCCGGGGGTGCTGGGGACCCTGGGCCCCCTTAATGCTCTCATTCGGCTCCGCGAGGCGGCCGAGGGCCCCCGGGAGGAGGCGCGCGGAGCCGCTGGCTGCCCCCGCCCGCGACCCCGGCGCCCGTCCCGGCTCCTCCGGCCCTTCCCCGCGGCCGCTCCCCGTCCCGCGGCGCCCGCGGCTCATTTATGCCTCATTACCCTGGCGCCTCGCGGGGGTCTGGCCCCGAGCGCGGGGGTCGCGCCGTCCGGCCCCCGCGATCGCGGCCGCGGGCAGGAGAGGGGGCAAAGAGGAGGTGCGCGCCGACACCCCCGGGCCCACGTCTGCCGCGCGGCTCCCGCACCCCAGGGCGCTGCGGGAGGGGCGGGGCTTGCCGCCGGTCACGCCCCCCTCTCGGCCCTCCCCCTCCCCCGCCTGTCCCTGCGCAGCCCCGGTTTCTCCCCGGCCGCTCGGTCCCAGACCCAGGCCGGGCAGCGGGGCTGGCATCGCCTGGGGGAGGAGGGGCACCCGTCGGTGATCCGGAGCCCCGCGGGCCGGGAGGCGACAGCGCGGGGCGCGGGGACCCGAGTACCTGCCCGCACAGGTGAGCGGCCGGAAGGCTGGGCGGACGGGCGCGGGGAGGGCAGCGGGGGGAGCTGGGGCGGGCAGGGGGTGCTCAGGGCTGGCCGAGGCTGGGCCCACGCTCAGAAAGGACCCCGGGATGGATGGAAAAAGGGGGAGAGCGCACCTGAGGGGGTGCGGGGGGGAGGGGGAGGAATCTTTTCCTCCGCGACCCTTAAATCAAGGTGGGGAGTTTAGGGGGGGTCGGATAGCACCGCAGACTCACCTGGAGGGGTACCCGCGGAGGTCCCCTTCAGGCTTTATCCCAGAAGTGAGTCCCTCTTGCTAAGGTTGGGGGCAAGGGAGCCCCATATCTGGTGACCGGTACCCAGGCCTGGGGGCACCCACAGATCGGGCAAGTCCAAGATCAATCCCCCCCGTCCCCCTTGGGTGCTGAGACCCTGTCTCTCCCCGCCCCCACGGTCTGTGGACAGGAGGATCCTGGCAAGGGGTGGGGAACTTTCCCGCTGATGGTGAGAAAGGCAGACGTTAGACTTTGAAGCCAATCCAGCGCCCGAACCCGGCCAGCAAAGCAGTTACCGCAAATGACTAAGGAGAGTAGATGTGGCCAGTAAAACCTGATGGACCCTGAAACTGGAATTTCACCTATTTTCATGTTTATGATTTATTTGTGTGTGTGTGTGGTACACAGATGGGCGTGGGGGTGGCACACCCAGGTGCTTCGTTAGGGACGACTCCCGCCTCTGGGCTCAGGAGTCACTCCCCGAAGTGCTCAGGGGATTGGGCCACACACCAAGGAGCACTGGAGCGGGGAGTAGCACTCCTACTTCTCGCAGACCCGGCACTCAGCCCCGGACTTTGGTCTCTGGTCCAGGTCTAAGAAACCTTATTCCTATGTTGTTGTTGTTGTTGTTGTTGCGTGTTAAATCTCCAACGGCTTGAACATGCAAAATGCATTTTGTTTGTTTTGGGTTTTGTTTGGTTTTGGGGGGCGTTGGGGCCACACCCAGCAACGCTCAGGGCTTACTCCGGGTTCTGCACTCAGGAATCACTCCTGATGGTGTTCGGGGGAGGGGGGGTGTCACATAGGGATGCCAGGGATCAAACCTGGGTTAGCAGCGGGCAAGACCAGCACCCTACCCATTCTCCAGCCTTGTAAAAATGCATTTTTAATTTTCGGGTTGTTCCGGCATAAGTGGGAGGTCATAAAGCTCTAGTCCCAGATTTCCGCCCCCCCCCACACACACACATACACACAGACACACATCCTGCAGCTTTCTACAGTCTCTGTGCTGGCCAGTGGACAGTGCCATGGGGTGCAAGGGGACCCCCTCTACCTGAGACCCCCCAGAATCCAGGATAACTGTGACCCTGGCCTTCCAGTGTTCTGAGAACAGCATCCTTTAAGACCACCATGGGAACTTGCACCCCAAATGTGCCCAGATGCAAAGGAGGAGGTGTATTCCCACAGAACCCAGAACGCGGGGTGCACTGTCCCCCACCCCGTCCTAGATAAGGCAGCTCGGCTCCCCCTAGACCCCAGGTTCTACCCCTCCCTGGAGCATTTTCCCCTTCCCACTCCTGGCGCTGTGACCCAGGGGCACCCCGTGATCCGTGCCCGCCCTTCCTTTTCGTAGGTTCTCCTCCGGGCTGTCTCGAGGACCTCTCCCCCGCTGGACATTGGCACCATGGCCTTCGTCGTGAGGTGACCCAGCAGGGGGAGGGATGCGGGCTGTTGACCCCAACGAGCAGCGGCACCTCCAAGGAATCGTGGCCTCCCTCATCGAGGCCTACGGGGGCCGCTCCGGCGCCCGGAGTCCCCCACGCAGCCTCTCGCCCCGCGGGGGGAGCCAGCCCACGACGCCGGTGAGTCCAGCCCTTGTGGCCCCGCGACGACCCGGGCGGGGCCCAGGGAGGGCGCATTCCGGGCTTTGAAGTCTGGGCCCCGCACCGTGGGCCGCCCTATCTATCTCCGTCCCCCGCCCCTGCCCTCTTCCCCGGGACTGAGGGACAGGAGGAGGGCGCAGGGCTGTCGCGCAGGGGGCCCGGCGCGGCAGGGAGCCCGGAGGAGCCACGCCCTCAGGGAGGGAGGGAGGGGTAGTCGGACGGGTCTGAGGCCCCGCGCTGGGGAGAAGGTCACCCCGCCAGGGACACCACGCCGGCCCCTCCCCGATTTGATTCCTGCCTCTCCCTGGGAGGAGCCTGCGGGCTGCCAAGGTTCAGGGTGTCCCCGCCGGGCTCCGCCCCCTGCCACCCCGGTGACAGGTCTCCTGTGCACCCACAGAGCGGGCTGCGGGGCACCCCACCCTGGAGCAGAGCCCGGCTTCCTGCCTGCCGCGGGGATCCCCGGCCCCGCGGAGGAGGCTGGGAGGAGGCTGGGAGGAGGCTGGGCCTCTGGCAGCCCCAGGGCGGGCAGGGGGTGAGGAAGACGGGACCGTGGTGGTGGTGGTGGCGGCGTGGCGGGTCAGGCCAGAGGCCCGCAAAGGAATGTCGCCGGGCCTGCCGGGATCTCACCCTCTAACTCCCCGGGAACAGAACTGGGCGCAAGGGGTAGGGGGGAGGGGGCCGTAGTGTGTGTGCGCGTGGGACCCCACGGCTGCGTGTCGCTGCGCCCAGGGCCAGTGGGGGAGGTGGCACACGCTTACACACACACACACACCCTCCCCCCCACCAGGTGCCAGCCAGGCTGATGGCCCACCCGGGCAGCTTGTGGGGGCGGGCAGCCAGCAGGGCAGGGCATACCCACGGCGGGGGCCCGGCCTGGGCCAGCGTCCTGGCTCTGAAGGAGGCTTCTGCCCGCCGGGGCCCACTCGGGGATCCAGGTGGGCATGTCCCTGCCCAGCCCGCTCGGGCTTCCTGGCAGCAGGCACGGGTGACTCAGGCCAGGAGCTGCTCACGCCAAACTGGTTTTGGGGGAGAGGCGGGCCAAACCTGTGTTTCTGGGGCGGGGGGGTGGGGGGTGGGGTGGGGGGGTTGCCATCTGGAACCGAGCCCGCCCAGCCCCCTCCACCTCCAACTCTCAGGGACTGCCAGGGCAGGAAGGAGCCCCCGCAATTCCCTTGCTCTGTCCCCCCCCACACACCCGCCAGGATCCCAGCCGCCCCCCTCGTCATGGTCGCTTCACGGGAGGTCCCATGCTGTCGCGGGACACAGAGACCGGGAGGAGGCATGGAGGCCACTTGGGCACCGGGCCCCCGCGCTCCCCCATATTCAAGGTAAGGGACCCCTGTCCTCCCGCCCACACAGCCGCAACCCGATCTGTGAAGTTCTCCACTGCTGTCATATTGTGCACCCCCACCCCCACCCCCGACCCTTGTCCCCAAGGAATAGCAGCTGGCCCTGTTTAGAGACCCCCCAGGCATCTGCCTCCGAGCCAGGTTGCCTGAGGAAAACGTCCCTGTAGGACCAGGGATATGGCTCCGTGGTAAAGTGCACGCCTTAAGTGCAGGAAACCAGGGTTTCATCCCCGGCACCCTTAAAAATAATAAGAAGAAAAGCATTGGGGCTGGAGCGATAGCACAGCGGGGAGGGCGTTTGCCTTGGACACAGCCAGCCCAGGTTCCCAGCATCCCATAGGGTCCCCCGAGCACCGCCAGGAGTAATTCCTGAGTGCAGAGCCAGGAGGAACCCCTGTGCATGGCCAGGTGTGACCCAAAAGGAAAAAAGAAGAAGAAGAAAAGCATTAAAATACCGGGGTTGGAGAGATAGTACCGCAGGTAAGGCACTTGCCTTGCAAGTGGCTGACCCTGGTTCATTGCCCAGGAGTACATAGGGTCCTCTGAGCACAGAGCCAGGAGTAAGCCCTGAGCACTGCCAAGTGTGGCCCAACATGAATAATAATAAATATAAGACAAAAGTACTAGGATCTTGGGGCTGGAGTGATAGCACAGTGGGTAGGGCGTTTGCCTTGCACACGGCCGACCCGGGTTCGATTCCCAGCATCCCATATGGTCTCCTGAGCACCGCCAGGAGTGATTCCTGAGTGTAAAGCCAGGAGTAACCCCTGTGCATAGCTGGGTGTGACCCAAAAAAAACCAAAAAGAAAAAGTACTAGGATCAGAATAATAGTACAGGGATTATGGCGCTTACCTTACATGCAGCTGACCCCAGTTCAATCCCTGGCGCCCTGAGCCCCTCCAGGAGTGGTCTCTGAGCACAGAGCCAGGAATAAGCCCTGAGCACTGTTGGGTTTGGCCCAACTACCCCTCCCCCCCAAGAAAATAGAACAAAGTCAAATAAAATGTCCATTTCATGGGAGCATATTCAAGATGTTGCTGGCCCTCGGAGTCTCTAAGTTCCATTGCTCCCTGAAAGGACGGGGTGGGGGTGGGCTGTTCTCACCTGGGAGACCCCTCAACTTCTGGTCAGGGCACCCAGATTAAACCCCTCGGTCCAGGGTCCTTCCTTCCCGACCTTCCCTTGTTCCAGCAAGATGCTGTTCGCCTGTCATCCCAGCCTCAGGCTTCCCCTTTCCCAGTACCCCATTGTCACACACACACACACACACACACACGCGCGCGCGCTGCACCCCCTCTGCCAGGAGGCACCCACGATGCACAACCTGGAGAGGCGGCTGCACACGTTCAGTATGTTCGGGATGCCGCGCCTGCCCCCCGAGGACCGGCAACACTGGGAGATCGGAGAGGGCGGCGACAGTGGCCTCAACATCGAGAAGTCCTGGAAGGAGATGGTGCCAGGACACAAGGTGCGTGCACACCCGTGTCTGTCCTGGACTCCCCTCTGTTCCTGGGGGGCAGGGAAGGGGCGGGGGGGGGCGGAGAGGTGGAGGGGTAGGGACCAGAGGTGTCTGCAGTCATCTTGCTTCAGGATGCCATCCTGGCTTGGCAACTTACTGCTGAGATTTTGGTCCAGACAAAGTCGGGGCTAGAGAGATTGATCCTGGCTAGAGCTTTGCATGCAGATGGCCTGGGTTCGAGTCCCACTGCCACCTGGTCTCCCGAGCACAGAGCCGGGAGAAGGCCCCAGCACCACCTTGGGTGCCCCCTCGCCCCACCACGGCTAACAATAAGATGGCAATGGTCCCAGCTTCAGCTGCTTCTCTGGTGAAATGGGGAGAAGGGTTAGAGAGGTGACTCAAAGGTCTGGCGTGCGTGCCTGGCATGCAGAGACCCGGGTTCAATCCCTGGCATGTTATGGTTCCTGAGGTGACCCTAATGGTCCCCAGCACTGCTGAGAAACTGTCATTGCCCCCCAAAAAAAATTCTGGGGGTTGGAGCGATAGTATAGCGGGTAGGGCATTTTCTTTGCATGCAGTTGACCCAGGTTTGATTCCCGGCATCTTATATGGTCCCCCGAGCCCACCAGAAGTTATTGCTAAGTGCAGAATCAGGAGTAAACTGAGGCTGGAGTGATAGCACAGCGGGGAGGGTGTTTGCCTTGCACCGACCCAGGTTTGATTCCCAGCATCCCATATAGTCCCCTGAGCACCGCCAGGAGTAATAACTGAATGCAGAGCCAGGAGTAACCCCTGTGCATCGCCAGGGTGTGACCCAAAAAGAAAAAAAAAAGAATTAGGAGCAACCCCAGTGCATCACCAAGGTGTGGCCTCAAAAAAAAAGAAAAGAAAGAAAAGAAAAGAAAAGAAAAGAAAAGAAAAGAAAAGAAAAGAAAAGAAAAGAAAAGAAAAGAAAAGAAAAGGGGCTGGAGCAATAGCACAGCTGGTAGGGCGTTTGCCTTGCATGCAGCCGACCCGGGTTCAATTACCAGCATCCCATATGGTCCCCTGAGCACCACCAGGGGTAATTCCTGAGTGCAGAGCCAGGAATAATCCCTGTGCATCACCGGGGATGCATTTGACCCAAAAAGCAAAAGAAAGAAAGGAAGGAAGGAAGGAAGGAAGGAAGGAAGGAAGGAAGGAAGGAAGGAAGGAAGGAAGGAAGGAAGGAAGGAAAATAAAAATTTCTGGACCAGAGATACAGCTCAGCAATAAAGCATTTGCCTTGTCTGTGAGGCCCTGGTCATCATCAGGGAATAAACAGAGGGCTGGAGCCACACTATAGCGGGGAGGGCATTCGTCTTGCTCATGGTCAACCCAGGTTCGATCCCCAGCATCCCGTTTGATCCCCCAAGCCTGCTAGGCATGATTCCTGAGTGCTAGACCCAGGAGTAAGTAACCCCTGAGCACTGGTGGGTGTGGCCCCAAAACTAGAAGAAGAAAATTCAGGGGCTGGAGAGATAGTACAGGAGCTAAGGCTCTTATGTTGCAGATGGCAGCCTTTGTTCAATTACCAGAACCCACAGTGCTCCCTGAGCCCCACCAGGAGTGATCCCTGAGCACAGAATCAGGAGTAAGCCTTGAGCATAGATGGGTATGACCCCTCCCCAAAATTTTAAGAAAGAAAATTCAAGTTAAATGGGGGATGATACCCTACCTCACTGGAGGGTCTCAGAAATAGATTCAGGGATCGGAGCAAGAGAATCAGTAGGTAAGGTGTTTGCCTTGCACGCAGCTGACCCAGGTTTAATCCCCAGCACCTCCAGTGAGCCCAGAGCCTGCCAGGAGTGATCCCTGAGGCACAGAGCCAGAAGTAAACCCTGAGCACCGCTGGGTGTGGTTGAAAAAAAAGGAGTAGACTCAATAGCATTTCACAAATGGTAGCTAGCAGGGCCGGAGAGATCTTCCAGGAGTGAGGGCAGGAGTCCTTGCCTTGCATCAAGGGTAGCTGCTCCCCCACTGAACCCACCCTCTGCCTCTCCCCAGGACATGAGCCGGGACCTTTGCCACCAACAGGAGGCCCTGTGGGAGCTGCTGACCACTGAGCTCATCTACGTGCGGAAGCTCAAGATCATGACCGATGTGAGATTCTCCCTCCGCCCCAGGCCCGGGCTGTCTGCAGCAGCCAGAAGGGGCTGAGATGCAGGGGTGGGGGGGTGGGGGCACGGGGATCAAGAGCCCTCCCCACCCCCTGAGGCTGAAGTGATAGCACAGGGGGTAGGGCGTTTGCATTGCACGAGGACGACCCGGGTTCGATTCCCAGCATCCCATAGGGTCCCCTGAGCACCGCCAGGGGTAATTCCTGAGTTCATGAGCCAGGAGTAACCCCTGTGCATCGCCGGGTGAGACCCAAAAAGCAAAAAATAAAAAATACTGGGGCTGGAGTGATAGCACAGCGGGTAGGGCATTTGCCTTGCACATGGCCAACCCAGGTTCGATTCCCAGCATCCCATAGGGTCCCTGAGCACGGCCAGGGGTAATTCCTGAGTGCAGAGCCAGGAGTGACCCCTGAGCATCACCGGGTGTGACCCAAAAAAGCAAAAAAAAAACCAAAAAAAACAAAATAAATAAATAAATAAAAATAAGAGCCGCCCCCCCCCCCCCCAGCTCAGAACACCGGCAGGGCACCCCTGGTGCAATGCTGGGTGGGGACTGCACTGAAGGACTGGGTGGGGCCCCTGAGAAGAGGCGGGGTTCAGGCACTGAGCTCCTCTTCTCTCCCTGCATCCAGCTCCTGGTCAGCGGCCTGCTGAATCTCCAGCGAGTGGGACTGCTGACAGACGTGAGTGCTCAGGGGAGGACCACAGCGCCCCACATCAGGCTCCTGTGCTCTACCCAGCTCTTAAGGAGGGGGTGGGGAGGTCACACAACCACCTGGGCGGGGGGGGGGCACAGCTGGATCCTCCCCCCCCTCAGCCCAGGGCTGTTACCGCCCCGCCCCCACCCTCCAGTTCCTTGCACCTGCCGGCCACCTGCCAAGGCTTGTCACGCCCTGCTGCTTCCTCCTCTAGGTGTCAGCCGAGACCCTCTGTGGAATGGTCCCCAGCTTGATTCGAGCCCACCGGGGCTTCTGGGATGAGGTGCTGGGCCCCATGCTTGAGGAGACACGAACCTCGGGCCGGCCTCTGGACCCCATGCGCCTGCAAGATGGGTTCCTGACGGTGAGGCGGGGCGAGGGGCTGCGTCTGGGAGGGGTGGGGGGGCTGTCTGAAGCCCAGGAGGCTCAAATCCTCTCATGACTTGGCGGGGGGGGGGGGGGTAGAGGGGCCTTGAGAGCATAAGCCTCAGAATATCCTGGGAATATCCTCGGACTAGAGTGATAGCACAGCGGGTAGGGCATTTGCCTTGCACACGGCCAACCCAGGTTCGATTCCTCCATCCCTCTCGGAGAGCCCGGCAAGCTACCGAGAGTATCCCGCCCGCACGGCAGAGCCTGGCAAGCTCCCCGTGGCGTATTCGATATGCCAAAACCAGTCACAACAAGTCTCACAATGGAGACGTTACTGGTGCCCGCTTGAGCCAATCGATGGACAACAGGATGACAGTGCTCATCCTCGGATAGCTACTTCAGGATAACCCTTCCCTTACCAGGTTCATTCTAGAACTAGGAGCTCTGGTCCACGGGCCCATTGGTCCACTCTCTGGACCAGTCGGGGCATGAAAAAGCAGTTCTCTCAGAGAAAGCCCACAGGTAGCCCCTGATCAATGATAAAAATTTCAATTTTTGGACCAGAGAGAAAGCACAGTGGGTAAAGCGCTTGCCTTGTATACAGCCGACCTCAGCTCAATCACCAGCACCCCACATGGTCCCTTAGGACACCAAGAAGAGTCACCCCTGAGCACAGAACGAGGAGTAAGCCCGAGCACCCACCCAGTGCTGCGGCCCAAACACCACCTTCCCCATCTCTCTCTTGGGTGAGAGACCTTGCCCCCCCTTTAAATTTTATTTTATTATTATTAATTTTTGCTTTTTGGGTCACACCCAGTGATGCTCACGGGTTATTTCCCGGCTTTGTACTTGGGAATTACTCCTGGTGGTGCTCAGGGGACCATATGGGATGCTGGGAATCGAACCCGGGTTGGCCGCTGTGCTATTGCTCCAGCCCCGAGAGCTTGCCCCTTGAACGAGAATGTTTGCTTTGCCCATAGGAGGCCTGGGTTCAATCCCTGCCACCACATGGTCCCCCAGCACTGCTGGGGGTGGCCCCCAAACAAACAGTTCTTGGACAGAGATCCACTGACAGAGAGCTAGGAGCAAGAATGGGACCTAAGCGGGGCTGGAGCATTGCTCAGCGGGGAGGGCATTTGCCTTGCACGTGGCCGACCCTGGTTCGAATCCCAGCATCCCATAGGGTCCCCTGAGCACTGCCAGGAGCAATTCCTGAGTGCACAACCAGGAGTAACTCCTGTGCATTGCCAGGTGTGGCCCAAAAGAAAAAAAAAAAAAGAATGGGACCTAAGCAAAGTGGCTAGGGGGCTGGGGGCCGGCTAAAGGGGAAGCCGGTGAGGAAGGATGAGAAGTGAGAGAATTTTGTAGAGAGCTGAGAATGTCTCCTCCTGGAGCCTTAGGGGGCCCCCTTCCTTGGGAGCAAGGCTTTGGGGCCAGAATGGGGTTCCCACCGCCCAGTAGAGTGAAACGGGATCCTCGGTGTCCTGAAAACGTTCCGACTGCATTATTCATGGTGGGAGAGTCTGCGGGCTAGGCGTGAGGCACCGCATACGCACGGGCTGGGGGGTCAGAGGGAAGCCGCTCTCGCCCTTCTTCCCCTGGGGACCCAGAGACGGGGCTGGGTGGGGGGTCAGCACGGGGGAGGGGAGCCTGACAGTCACAGGGGAGCCGATCACGGCGGGGAGCTGGCCTGAGAATCCATTGAGGGGCTCTCCCCCTCCTCTGCAGCCAGACCCCACCCCTGACCTTCTCCCCCACTCCCCACCCCCTCCCCCCTCCAGTTCAGCGAGCGCTTCCAGCCCTACGTGCATTACTGCCTGCAAGTGAAGCAGACCATGGCTTACGCCCGGGAGCAGCAGGACAGCAACCCGTGCTTCCACACCTTCGTGCAGGTGGGGGGGCGCCTGGGGACGGGGCGCGAGGTGGGTCCTCCCTGGGCCTGAGGCCCCTCCCTGACTGGTGCGTGCCTGCACCCGGGGCGGGAGAGAGCTGGCAGGCGCCTGAGCCCGTGCCCCTCTTTGCCCACAGTGGTGTGAGAAGCACAAGCGGGCAGGGAGGCAGACACTGGGGGATCTGCTCATCAAGCCCCACCAGCGCATCACCAAGTACCCCCTGCTGCTCCAGGCGGTGCTCAAGAGGACCCCCAACCCCCAGACGCGGGAGGCCCTGACCACCATGGTAGGTGCATGGTAGGGAGGGGAGAGGAGAGGAGAGGAGATCCAAGGGCTCGCGAGGGCCCCGTCCTGCTGTGCATGGGAACGGGTCAGGTCACTGACCGGAAGGAGGTCCCGGGAGGGAGCTGACCGCTCCGTCCTGGGCCTGCCCCCCGCCCCCGCCAGATCGCATCTGTGGAGTCCTTCCTGCACCACATCAACAAGCAGATCCGCCAGGGCGAAGAGCAGGAGAGCTTGGCAGCGGCCGCCCTACGCATCGGGCCCTACGAGGTGCTGGAACCTTCTAGTGAGGAGGTGGAGAAGGTGAGAGGTGCAGGGGCTGGGAGCCCAGATAAAGGAATGTCCCCCAGGGGATCCTGAAAGGGAAGGAGCAGAGGTGGTGGAGGAAGGGGGCGTGACCTATTGGTGAGGATGCAGCCTATCACAGAGGGTGTGGCCTAAGACAAGGGCGTGGCCTACAACAGAGGGTGTGGCCTAAGATGGGTGTGGCCTACTACAAGGCGTGGCCTAAGGTACGGGGGTGTGGCCTATCATCAAGGGTGTGGTCTTATTGGTGCAGTGTCGCCTAACTAGGGGTGTAGCCTACTAGCAGGGGTGTGGCCAACCAGGGGGCGTGGTCTATCAGCGGGGTTGTGGCCTCCACGGGGGTGGGGGAGGTATGGTTTATCACCCGGGATGTAGCCTAACCCAGGTGTGACCTACTGGTGAGGGTGCGCTCTACTACAGGGGGTGTGGCCTATAGGGGAGGGTGTGGCCTACCGCAGGGGTGTGGCCTACCATTTCTTTCCTGGAGGGGTGGAGTTTCGTGGCGGGTGAGATAGCTCAGTAAACTGGAGCACATGCTTTGCAGATAGGAGCCTCAGGTCGAATCCCTACTGCATTATCACTGCTGGTGGCAGCCCCAAACAAACAGTCACCAAGAAAAGGATGGGATGCTTGGGATGCGTCCTTGCCTTCCAAGAGGGGAAGGAATGTGCTGGTGGCCAATGGAAGCAGGTTCTTGGTTGGGAGGCAGAGAGAATCCTCCCAGCCCCCCAACCCTCTCTCCCTTCTGTGTCCCTCAGAACCTGCGTCCCTTCTCCAAGCTGGACCTGCAGATGCCCATGATGGGCGTGGCTCCAGAGAACACCAGGCAGCTGCTGCTGGAGGGGCCTGTGCGGTTGAAGGAGGGCCGGGAAGGGAAGGTGAGGCGGATGGGGATGGGGAGACAGCGGATGAAAGGTGATGCTCCCGAGACAGGACAAGAGTCAGGAAAGCGGGCTGGGGATGTGGCTCAGTGGCAGAGCACTTGCCTTGCCTGCTTGAGAACTGAGTTCAGTCCCAGGCACCACAGGGGGAAAAACAAGAAGTGCAAGAAGTGGGGGAAAGGACATGTGGGCATGAGTGTGTTTGTGAGTCTGGGTGTGAGTCTGTGTATGTATTTGTGCAAGCTGGACTGTGTTAGCCTGCAAGTCTATTTGTGTGACCCTCACACCCTCCTGTGTGTGAGGGTCTGTGTGTCTGTGTGTGAAGTCTGCCTGTGTAAGTCTGGGTAAGAGTCTGTGCGCCTATGTGTCTGTGTCTGAGTTTGTGTGTGTCTCCTGTGGCATGTGAATCTGTGTGTATAAGTCTGTGTACATCTGTGTGCTTCTCTGTGTGTGAGTCCCTGTATTTTAGTTTTGGGGCCACATTCAAGGTGCTCAGGAGTCACTCCTTGCTCTGCGATCAGGGAATCACTCCTGGTGGCCTCAGGGGACCATATGGGATGCCAACAAGCACCTTACCCACTGTACTCTCTCTTCGGCCCCTGAGAATCTATGTCTGAGAGTTTGTATGTGTGTGTGTGTGTGTGTGTGTGTGTGTCCATGTGTGAGGCTCTGTGTGAGTTTATGTTTATGGAAGTCTATATAAGAGTCTACGTGTGAGAGAATGTGTGAGTCTGTGTGTGAGGGAGTGTGTGAATTTGTGTGTCTGTCTCTGTGTGAGTCTATATGTGTGTATAGTCAGTGTGAGTCTATTGTGAGAGTCTTTGTGTCTCTGTGAGAGTCTGTGAGTGTCTGTGTGTGGGAATCTCTGTGAGAGTCTGTGTGTGTGTTTGTGTGTGAGAGTCTATATATGTGAAAGTCTGTATATCTCTGTGAGAGTCTGTGAGTCTGTGTGTATGAGTCTCTGTGAGAGCCTGTGTATGTGACTATGTGTGACTATGTCTCTGTGTGTGAATATCTTTGTGAGAGTCTGTGTGTGAGTCTGTGTGTGTCTCTATGTGAGAGTGTGTGCCTCTGTGTGAGTCTGTGTGTAAGTCAGTGAGTGTGAATCTCCATGTGAGAATCTGTGTCTCTGTGTGAGAGTCTATATGTGTGTATAAGTTAGTGAGTCTATTGTGAGAGTCTGTGTGTGTGTCTGCGTGTGAGTCTCTGTGAGAGTCTTGTGTGTCTATGTGTGAGTCACTGTGAGGTTCTGTGTGTCTGTGTGTGTCTACATGAGAACATCTGTGTGTGAGTCTGTGTGTGTGTCTGTGTGTGAGCTTCTGTGAGAGTCTGTGTGTTTGTGTGTGTCTGAGAGTCTGTGTGTGAGTCTGTGTGTGTGTCTATGTGAGAGTCTGTCTGTGTGTAAGTCTGTGTGTGTCTGTGTGTGTGTCTCTGTGAGAGTCTGTGTGTCTGTGTGAGTCTGTGTGAGTCCATGTAAGTGTGAATCTCTGTGTGAGAATCTGTGTGTGTGTGAGTCTGTGTCTCTGTATGAGAATCTATATGTGTATATAAGTTAGTGAGTCTATTGTGAGAGTCTGTGTGTGCGTGTGAGTCTCTGTGAGAATCTGTGTGTAGTCACTGTGAGAATCTGTGTGTGTGTCTACGTGAGAATGTCTGTGTGTGAGTCTGTGTGTGTCTGTGTGTGAGTCTGTGTGTGTCTATGTGAGAGTCTGTGTGTGAATCTGTATGTGTCTACGTGAGAGTCTACATGAGAGTCCGTGTGTGTCTCTGCGTGAGTCTCTGTGAGAGTCTGTGTGTGTGTCTATGTGAGAGTCTATCTATGAATCTGTGTGTGTGTGTGTGTGTGTGTGTGTGTGTGAGTCTCCGTGAGAGTCTGTGTGTCTGTGAGTCCGTGTCAGTGTGAATCTTCGTGTGAGAGTCTAGGTGTGAGAGTCTGTGCACCCCACGCATGCCACCCCCTCCCCCGACCCCAGAGCTTTGCCTCTCCCTCCCCCGTCCCACTGACCCTCTTCCCCCTCTGCCTGTCCCAGCTGGACGCCTACTTGTTCCTCTTCTCTGACGCGCTCCTGGTGACCAAGCCCCAGCGCAAGGCCGACAAAGCCAAGGTCATCCGCGCGCCCTACATGCTGGAGAAGCTGGTGTGCCGGCCACTCCGAGACCCAAGTACGTCCCTCCTGCCCCTGTCCCTCCCCCCTCCCCCCACTCCGCCCATCCAGGGCCCGGCCCCTGCAGCTGACCTTCTTCTGCACCCAGACAGCTTTCTGGTCATCTACCTGACTGACTTCCAGTGCGTGTCCAGCGCGTTCACCGTGCACTGCCCCGGCGCTGCCGACTGCTTGCAGTGGCTGCAGAAGATGCAGCAGGCCCAGGTATGCAGCAGCTGACCGCGTGCCAACTCGGGGGAGGAGGCGGGGAGGCCAGGCAGAGGCCCGTGCAGACTGGACCTTCAGCCCCTCGGGTCTTGCCCAAGATCTTGGGGCCAGAGAGACAGTCCAGTGGGCAGGGCGCTTGCTCTGTGCGCGGCTGGGCTGGATGTGAAGCCCAGCACCCCTTAGGGTCCCCTGAGCACTGCCAGGAGCGAGCTCCCAGTGCAGAGCCAGGAGGAAGCCCTGAGCACAGCCAGAACAAACAAACAGATGAAGGAGAGACACTGTTTCCAGAAAGCTGGAAGGAGCTTCGCAGGCAGCTACTGAGCCCGGCCCAGGGGGAAGCCCAAGACCACACCCCCTGAGGGTTGCTACACCCCCAAACAGTGACCTTCTAAACTTCCTCCTTCCTTCCACTGCTGCCAATGGGCCTTTGCCGCTGCGGGTTCTGGCCAGGGGCTGGGACAAGGTGGAAGGACACGGCGCAGTCCGGTCACTAGAAACGTGTGTGGGGCGGGGCTGGGCGGAGAAGGGCCCTTCTCCCTGCGGGTGGCTGCTAGGAAGGCAGCGTGCATGGGGGTGTCAGCCAGGAAGCTCTGGGCAGGAGCGCCTGTATAAGCCCCACTGGGGGGCGCATCAGGGTTACTCGGGGGATCAGAGGGCAAGGGTGGGAGGCAGGATCCCCAGTGGTATATTAGGTGGTATGTTAGGTATATGATTACATTGATATACCAGATTAATATTATATATCATTATATTCTGTTACTTATATATTAAGTATATTAGTTATAGTATCACTGCATCACTGTCATCCCATTGCTCATCGATTTGCTCGAGCGGGCAACAGTAACGTCTCCATGGTGAGACTTGTTACTATTTTTTGGCATATCGAATATGCCACGGGTAGCTTGCCAGGCTCTGCCGTCCAGGCGAAATACTCTCGGTAGCTTGCCGGGCTCTCTGAGAGGGATGGAGGAATTGAACCTGCCGCGTGCCAGGCAAACGCCCTACCCGCTGTGCTATCCAGTTATAGTGTAATATAATATATTAGTAGTATATTAGATGTATATGAGTAGTATATTAGGATGGAGATCAACCCTCAGTAGCTTTATTTTGTTGTTGTTGTTGTTGTTTTGTTTGCTTTGGGACCACAGCCCGTGGTGTGCAGGCCTTACTTCTGTCTCTGGACTCAGGGATCACTCCTTTTCTTTTTTTTTTGCTTTTTTTTTTTTTGCTTTTTGGGTCACACCTGGCAATGCACAGGGGTTCCTCCTGGCTCTGCACTCAGGAATCACTCCTGGCGGTGCTCAGAGGGCCATATGGGATGCTGGGAATTGAACCCGGGTCGGCCGCATGCAAGGCAAATGCCCTACCCGCTGTGCTATGGCTCCAGCCCGTCAGGGATCACTTCTGGTGGGCTCAGGGGACCCTATGGGATGCCGAGGATCAAACCCGGGTTGGCCACATGCAAGGCAAACGCCCTCCCCGCTGTGCTATAGCTCCTCCTGCCCATCTGTGGGTATTTTTGTGGGTTTGTTTGTTGGGGGCGGGGCACACCTCGTGGTGCTCAGGGCTTAGTTCTGGCTCTGTGCCCAGGGCTCCCTCCTGGACAGAGTCAGGAGACTGCAGCATCGGGGATCAAAGGAGGCTCAGCTGGGTGCGAGGCCAGCGCCAGGCCCGCTGTTCTGTCGCTCCTGCACTTTCTTCCTTTCCTTTGTGTTGTTCTTGCCATTGTCTTGGTGACAACTGAGTCGTGACTGAACGTCATGGACACCCAATTGTGTGCTTAAACCCTGTGTTCTGGTGGCCCCCAGGAGACCCCAAACAGCAGAGTTTCCCGGGCCACAATCAGCACAGCGGCTGGGGCTGGGCTCGAACTCCCGGCTCCAGGCCTACACATCACCGACACCCCCTCCCCTCCCAGCCGGGTGGCCTCGGGGGTGCCAGGGCTACCTGCGCTCCCCCTCTGCACATGGAAACTGCCCCCATAGGGAAGATTCCAAACGCCTTCAGCTGGGGCTGGAGCCATCGTCTAGTGGGGAGGGCGTCTGCCTCGCACGTGGCTGACCAGGGTTCAATCCCCGGCATCCCAGGAGTGATTCCTGAGTGCGGAGCCAGGAGTCACCCCTGAGCATCACCAGGTGTGGCCCCCCCCAAAAAAAAAAAAAAGAAAGAAAAGAAAGTCTTCAGTGAGCAGAACAGGGCACACCCCTGCCAGCGCCCCTCCTACCTTTCCCCCCTCCCTATCTCCCCCCCTGGCCCGTAGAGCTCAGGAGCTCAGTTTCCCAAAACAGAGACCACTCAGACACACAGGCCTGAGAACCCTGCGGTGATGAAACCCTTCCACAGCCTGTTGGTTTCGTTGCAACTTTCCAGAGCACTGGGGAAAGAGTAGTGACCTTAGTGCATTTTTACACGGCCACCTTTTGAAACGGAGGCCGTGAGAGACACAGGCACAGGAGGGAGACAGTGTGGGGGCTTTGGGAACCCACAGCCCTTAGGGTTCGGGTGAGAAATCGGACAAAAGAGGACTCTAGTGTCCGCCAACCCGAGGAGGCTGCCTTCCCCCCAAGATCTCAACAAGATGGGGACCGTCCCCAGAGGCCAGAAGTGGAGGATGGGGGGAGCGCTGGGTTTGTGGGAGAAAAGTCCCCCTAGCCCCTGGACCCCGAATGCAGGCCCCTCTGTGGGGAACAGGAACCTTCTCTCAACATCACCCCAACCCCTCTACCCCCTATACACACAGACACATAGACACACAGACACACACAATCTGGGCACAAATCCAGTGACCACAAACAGGAATCCTTGGAGGGGACAGAGGAGGCTGGGGAGATAGTACAGAGGAGAAGGCGCTTGCCTTGCATGTGGCCAACCCGGGTTTGCCTTCATGCAACCTACCTGGTTCGATCCCCGGCCCATCAGGAGTGATCCTTGAGAGCAGAGCCAGGAGTAAGCGCCAAGCACCAGGTGTGGCCCCCAACGAACAAACAAACAAAATACTTAGGGAGCTGGAGAGATGGTACAGGGGTTCGTCACTTGCCTGGCATGTGGCTGTGTTGGCTGCGACCCTGGTTCAAATCCCAGGCACGTTCAAATAGGGTCCCCCGAGGGGCTGGAGCGATAGCACGGCGGGGAGGGCGCTTGCCTTGCACGAGGCTGACCTGGGTTCAAATCCCAGCATCTCATATGGTCCCCTGAGCACCGCCAGGGATGATTCCTGAGTGCATGAGCCAGGAGTGACCCCTGTGCATTGCTGGGTGTGACCCAAAAAGAAAAAAAAAATCAAATAGGGTCCCCTGAGCGTCGCCAGGGGTCGCTCCTGAACCTAGAGCCTGGGACAGCCCCTGAGCACTGCCAGGAGTGGCTCAGCCCTGGACCTCCAGAGGGCACAGAGCTTACCTGGGAACCACACCCAGCCTCTGGCCCTGGAGCCCCCCCAGCCTGGCATGTCGAAGCAGTGCCCGGGGGCTATTCCTAGTACTCTGCTCAGGAGTGACCCCTGGCCTTGCTGGGGGACCTCAGCAGTGCTGGGCATCAAACTGAGGCCAACATATACAAGGCAGTGGGGCTCGGGTTCGATTCCCAGCATCCCATATGGTCCCCTGAGTACCTCCAGGAGTAATTCCTGAGTGCAGAGCCAGGAGTGACCCCTGTGCATCGCCGGGTGTGACCCAAAAAGCTTAAAAACCAAAACAAACCAAAAAACATACAAGGCAAGCAAGTTTCCCTCTGTTCGTACTATCTGTGCACCCCCCGTTTATTGTTTTTAACATTCCACCATCAGAACTAACCCCCCTCTTTGTCCCTTCCGACCCCAGGGGACTCCTTAAAACTTGCTGGTATTTTAGCCCGTCCCCACTGACTCCACTTGAAGCCACCGCCACCCCTATTCTCCCCCTCATATCTCCCCCCGACCTGCCCTACACACACACACACACACACACACACACACACACACACACACAGGACTGTTTTCTCCCCTTACAGAAATGCAGATGGAGATTCTAATCCTCCCGAGATCTAACCATGTGGACTTAATGCGTTGGGAGAAAATGTTCTTTTCCGGGGGCTGGAGCCAGCTGAACTTGGGAAATACCCTGACTTAGGGTCTGGGAAGAGGAAAAGGAACCAGTGATGGGAACAGAAAGTGCTGGCAGGAACAGAGGCCCAGGAGGAGGGAGGGAAGCCGGGAGGCGGGGATCCAAGTTATCTCTGTTCCCAGGGCGGGCTGCCACGCCCCCCGCTGGGGAATCACAGGGGCACCGGGGAGGGGGAAATGGATGTTTGTAAACCGCCTGGCTCCAGGCAGGCATGGAATGGGCACTTCCTAAATGCTTGTTCCTGGCACGATTAGGAGAAAGGGATGGTCGTGACCCTGGGGCTCAGCGGATGGCAGAGTGTTTTGTGTGTCTTGCGTGTGTTTGATCCCTAGCACAGCAAAACGGGGCTGGGGAGGGTGGGGCCGTTTATACCTGTCTGCCAGGACTGTGAAAATCATCCCAGTGGAGGTACAGGAAGCACGAAGCTCAGTGCCAGGTATGCAGCAAGCGCATCATAAGTGACCGTTCCCCCCCACCGGCCCCCGCCCAGGCCTCCTTGCAAAAGCTGAAGGCAGAGGAGTACGTCCGGCAGAAACGGGGGCTCCTGGCCCTCTACCGGGACCACGAGCACGAGTCGCCAGGCACCAGGCCCTCCACGCCCTCCCTGGACAGCTCCCAGAACAGCGTGGACAGCAGGTAAGGCCCAGCCTGGGCCACGGGGCCTCCCAGGAGAGGAGGGAAGAGACAGGCGGAGAGGGCTGACCCGTAGCTACTCCGGAATCCTTGGCCCCAGCCTCGTCCCCGCCTGGGAGCTGTTGGGGGGAGGGGTGTGGGTGAAACCCGCCTCGAGTTGGTGCAGGGCACAGGGTGCAGACGTGGGAGGCACAGACAGGAAAGGTGCGGGTGCCCTGGCCCCAAGGGAGAGCGGAGGACGGGCTGGGTTGCCAGAGGGCAGAGCCCCGTGGCCCCAGCTACCCGGATGCCCTCCCCTGTCGGAAGTGAGAGGCGTCAGAATCCCACAGCCAGGGAAGCAGCCGGGGAAGACGGAAAGACGGGAAAGGTCCGTCCCTAGGGGAGGTGCTGGGAGCTCCTGGTACTCCCCCCAGTGCCTCCTCCATCCCAGAAGGGGAGTCCAGGAGGCAGGGCACTGGCTCTGGCTCTGCCTTGGAGCCTGGTTCAATCCTCTCGGACGGGTTATGGAGCTGCATGCCAACTCGGGTCGACCCCCTGGCACCCCGTACGGTCCCCTGAGCCCACCAGGAGTGATCCCTGAGCACAGAGCCAGGAGTCAGCTCTGAGTGCTGCTGGGTGTGCCCCCCCACCCCCCGGAAACAGCAAATATAGGGGAGGTTTAGAAGGCAGGGACCAGGACTGGAGTGATCAGAGGGAGGGCGTTTGCCTTGCACGCAGCCGATCTGGGTTCGATTCCCAGCATTCCATAGGGTCCCCTGAGCACCGCCAGGAGTGATTCCTGAGTGCAGAGCCAGGAGGAACCCCTGTGTATCGCCCCAGGTTAGTGACCCAAAAAGAAAAAAAAAAGGCAAGGAGGGGCTGGAGCAATAGCACAGCGGGGAGGGCATTTGCCTTGCATGCGGCTAACCCGGGTTCAATTCCCAGCATCCCATAGGGTCCCCCGAGCACCGCCAGGGGTAATTCCTGAGTGCAGAGCCAGGAGGAACCCCTGTGCATCACCAGGTGTGGTGACCCAAAGAAAAAAAAAAAAAGAAGGCACGGACCAGAAACAGCATCCTAGTGGGCAGCTTCCGGAGTGTTCTGGTGACCTCCCCGCCCCAGCATCGACCTCTGACCACCCCTTGGTGCTTGCAGGTCCCCTGAGTTCTTGGCCGTCATCCCCAACCTGGTGGTGACGGAGAACCTGGATGAAGATGGCCCCTCGGGTCCCGACGACACCTCGGACTCCGGCTACGGCACTCTCGTCCCAGACTCCCCCAAAGGACCCCACCACCCCCTGAGCCGCCTGCGCCGCAAAGCGCTGCGGCGGGACCCTCGCCTCAGCTTCTCCACCATGGACCTCCGCGACGTCCCCCTGCGCCCGCTGCCTCTGGACTCCCGAGCGCCCCAACGCCGGAGCGCCCCGGAGCTGCCCGAGGATAACCTCCTCCCCCGCGGAGGCAGCCTGCCCCGGGGGCTCGTCCCGTCCTGGGCCGAGGACGAGGATGGGGGGACCCCGGGCCGAGGGGACGTGGTGGTGGAGATGCTGCACCGGGTGCAGCGGCAACGCGGCCAGCTGCCCGCCTCGCCCAGCCACACCGACTCTGCCGGGGACAGCCCCTGGGAGCTGTCGGGGGAGGAGGAGGAGGAGGAAGAGGAGGAGGAGGAGGAGGAGGGCGGCGGGAGGGCACTCCTGCCGCCCCACCCCCGGCCCCTGCAGAGGGAGGACATACTCCGGGAGATTCGGGAGGAACTGGCCAGCCAGAGGATCGACGGCCTCCCGGAGCCCCGGAGCGGCCGCCCCCGCAAACTGACACGGGCTCAGCTGCACCGGATGCGGGAGCCCCAGGTCATACAGCTGGACACGCCGCTGTCCACCTCGTAAGTGCTGCAGGGGCGTGGGGAGGGGAGCAGGGCAGGGCCCTGGGTGTGGCTCCTCAGACTTTGGTTTGTAGCTTGGCAGGGGGGGGAGATGGAGGGGGGAGGGGGGCGCACCTGGTGGCATCCCAAGGGCCATGCAGTGCCACGGATGGAACCCAGACCTCAGCCCTTTTTGGGGGGCCAGGGACCCCATCCACTTGTGCTCAGGCATCCCTCCTGGAGGAGCCTCTAACCCTGGTCAGCCACCTTCGAGGCCAGCGCCCTGCCCCTGCCCCCAAGTGCTCAGCCCTTTGACCTGTCTCGAGGGCGTGGTTTCCCCTAACTAACCCACCTCCTCTTTTCAGGGAGGTGTGAGGGGATGAGAGCCCCACCCCAGGAGTGCTGGTCACTACCCACCCCCTCTGGACTCTACCTCAAGGACCACACGTCCCACTCAGAAGCCTGCTCTGGGCACCCTGCTCGGAGAACTCGGGGGACCCAGGACTCTGCATTCTCCTACCCAGGACGCCCAGAGCCCACCCACCACCGCCGCCGGGCACGAACGCGATGGCCCTGACCCCTTTGAGGGGCAAAGAGCACCTGCCTTGCAAACTCATGAGGTCGGGAGAGTTTCCCCGCCTGCCCCGTGCCACCCCCCACCGGCACTGAGCTTGGTCCCAGCACAGGAGACCTGTCAGCTCCCAGGAAGCCCACGTGCGAGCACCAAGAGGACGAGAAGTGTGCAAGCCCCAGCGGGCACCGCGCTGAGGGGGCAGACGCCACGACCACGTCCTGCCCTCCACCCCAAGTCACGGCAACAGCATCAGAACAAAGGAGGGAGGAGAAGGAAAGGGAAAAGAAAGGGAATCAGAGAAGCAGAAAGAGACTGCCCGATCCGTGCCAGCTGGGCAGCCAGGCGGAGAGAGCTGGGGACGGGGGCTGATCCCAGCCACACTGGGGGTCCCAGGCCTGGCCTCCCATGATCGCCCCCTCCCATCCCTCCACCCAGGAGCCCAGCTTCCAGGGTTTCGAGTGTTTTCCTAAAAGAACACTGCTCGGGGGGGCTGGAGCGATAGCACAGCGGGGAGGGCGTTTGCCTTGCATGCGGCCGACCCGGGTTTGATTCCCAGCATCCCATAGGGTCCCCTGAGCACCGCCAGGAGTAATTCCTGAGTGCAGAGCCAGGAGTAGCCCCTGAGCATCACTGGGTGTGACCCAAAAAAGAAAAAAAAAAAGAACAGAGCTCCAGGGGCCCGAGACAGAGGACAGGCTCTGCGCGCGGACCCACATCACCGCAGAGTGTGGCCCCCCCAATAAAACCCAAACAAACACACGCCAAGAAAGAACAGCCGTGCCTTTCCTTTGCTTGCCCTCGGACCCCGGACCCCGGGGGGACAGTTCCAGCCCCGCCTAAAGTCACCAGCGCTTATCCAGGCCGAGGGCAAAAGATGTGTCAGGTTTATTTAGTGTAACACAGAAAGACTGTAACGGTACAATCGAGGCAGGCGAACGTTGCTCGTTGCTCACTGACTGTGAGAAGGAATCCAGGGCCAGCCCGAGGTGGCCCCTAATTGGCACCCGGTGCTGGTTGCTGGGGATCTAAGCCCGCTGGGCCATGAGATGTCAGCAGCAAAGACCAGGGTTTCGGGGTGCGCTCAGACACGCACACATGCACGCACGCACGCACGCACACACGCATGCACACACGCAAACACACACACATGCACGCACACACGCACACATGCACTCAGGCCGCCGAGTAAAGCTATGTACAGTGAGGGACTGGCATCCACTGGTACCCACCGGATGCCAGCCCCTCCGAGGCCCTTCCGGGAGGCGGTTCCCGGGTGGGGGGGGGAGTTATTTTTTTGCACTGTCCTTGTCGGGGAGGGGGAATGAGGGGCTGCCCCGCCCCCCAAACTGCACTGAAGAGGTAGCGCCCCAGGGGGCGGGGGCGTGGCCTCACCGGGGCGGGTGGGGCGCGGGCGCGCCGGGGGCGGGGCCTGCCACCGCCTCCTGGATGTCCTCCAGGCAGCCCCGCAGGTCCATGTCGCAGAGCACCCTGCCCAGCAGCTCCAGCGAGGCCAGGTGGCGCGGCGTGCGCTGCCTCCAGGCCGCCAGCATGCTGTAGTGCGCCTCGCGCAGACAGCGCCCGTTCTGCAGCTCCAGCCGCTCGATCTCGTGCTCGCCCAGGCCCAGCCGCCGCGCGAACTCCCTCCAGCGCGTCGGGGGCACGCCGTCCACCACGGCGTACAGCATCGCGGGGTCTGGGCGGAGGGGTGGCGGGGTGGTGAGCCACGCGGGGTCGGGGGTGGGGGGCGCGCCCTCATCACGCGCGCGCGCCACGCGCCCCTCCCCGCCCGCTCCCTGTGCGTGCGCGCGCGCGCGTGCGCCCCCAGCCAACTCACCGTCGGGGCGCGGCTGCGGGGCGCCGTCCTCCTGCTTCGGCAGGAGGCAGGAGCTGGGGCTCAGGCTGGGGTCCGGGGACCCCGGGGCGAGGGCAGCCTTCAGGAGGGGCGGGGCCGTCTCCCTCGGGGGTGGTCCGAAGTGAGGCCAGGTTTCAGAATTTTGAGAAGGGACGACGGTGGGGATGGGACTGAAGGTGGGGGAAGAATAAGGGCCGCCTGGCCCAAACTTCCCGGGATCAGGCTCCCCCTGAGAGAGAAAAGGCGCAGCCTGAGCGGGTGGGAGTGAGAGAGAACCCCCCTGCGCACCCACCCCCACCCCCACCCCCGCCTGAGTAACGCCTTGGGGCTAAACGCAGCCTTTTCCCACTTGGATTTCCTTTCGGCCACCCTCAGTGGCGACTCCTGACTCTGCACTCAGGGATCACTCCTGGAGGGGTTCGAGGGACCCTAGGGAGTGCCAGGGAGCGGACCAGACCAGCCCGGTGCCAGGTGGGCGCTCTACCTGCTGGATTACCCGCCCAGGCCACTTTCTTGACCCTGTTAACGCCTGCAGGTGGCCCCCTGATCTGCAGCCCCGACCAGCAGTTGAAGCTTCCGACCTTCCTTCACCTGCCAAGCCACACGGGCCCACAGGGACCAGCGGCTGAAAACCACGGGGGGGGGGGCTAGAGAGAATGGGGGGACGGGGGGGGGAACCCAAGGGTGACAGGTGACTGAGGGCTAGCTGGCATCATTACAGGCATCATTCCCAGGGGGCCGTTCGGGGAAATGGGGGGGTGAGGTGCCTCGACTTACCTCTTTGATAGGAGTGGATAGTTTTTGAGGACAAACTATAAGACAAAGAAACGTAGTGTGAGTGACTTCACTTCCTGTCTGCGCCCCGAAAGGAGGGCTGGGGCCCCTGGGGACTTGTGGTGCCATGCTTCAGGGCCTAGGGGGCCCCAGGGACTACACACACCTCCCCCCTGCAGTGTGACAGGCTCACCGTTTCCCTCTATGCTTAGCCACCCTCCGCCCGGCCCCTGCCCCTCCCGCTGCAGAATCCACTCACCGATGGAGGCCAGCTTGGATTTCCACCGGGGCAGGCGGCACAGAAGCACAGAGGACAGGAGGCACAGGAGGCAGAGGCCGAAGAAGATGACCAGGGGCAGTAGCACCTCGGTACCTGGACACAGAGGGGGTGTTGGTCAGAGGGGCAGGCTGGCTAGGGCTACGGGAGGGGACAGGAGAGGCCGGAGGGTGATGACTTGCTCCTGATCTTCTCACCTTTGTCCTCCGGGACAACAACCGGTCTCTGGGGAGAGCACAGCTTTACACAGTCTGAGTTGTTCTTACAGCTGCGAGAAGAAAACGGAGATAGTTTACAACAGAGAGATAGTACAGGAACTAAGGCACTGGCCTTGCTTGCGGCTGACCCGGATTTGATCCTTGGTGCTGCGCACGGTCCTCTGAGCACAGCAGGACCTGACCCAAAAACTTAAAAAAAAAAAAAAATTTCCGGGGCTGGAGCAATAGTACAGTGGGGAGGGCGTTTGCCTTGCACGTAGCCAACCCGGGTTCGATTCCCAGCATCCCATAGGGTCCCCTGAGCACCACCAGGAGTAATTCCTGAGTGTAGAACCAGGAGTAACCCCTGTGCATCGCCGAGTGTGACCCAAAAAGCAAAAAAAAAAAAAAAATTTCCAATAAAAATAGCACTGTAGCACTGTCATCCCCCGTTGTTCATGGATTTGCTCGAACGGGCACCAGTCACGTCTCCATTGTGAGACTTGTTGTTACTGTGTTTGGCATATCGAATACGCCACGGGGAGCTTGCCAGCCTCTCCGAGAGGGGTGGAGGAATCGAACCTGGGTCGGCCGCGTGCAAGGCAAACGCTCTACCCTCTGTGCTATTGCTCCTCAATAAAAATAAAAGAAGAAATAGCATGGGTGAGCTGGGTGGGGGTGGGGATTGGCGTTACACATGGGAGAAACACAGCCCCAAAGGAAAAAAGCAAAAAATACCCCGTTGCTGGAAGTCCTTGGCCTGATAAGTACCAAGGCTCCCTCTTGATCAAATGGGAATTAAACCCGTCTATGGAACTGATGGAGAGGAATGAGACGTCAGCCCGTCACAGACTCGTTTCATTTTCAAGTGGAAATTGATCTCACAGGTGCCTGTGGACACACACACACACACACACACACACGCATGCACACACTCATACTGTGTGTGCAGGTAAAACCCAGCTATGTCATGCATGATGCAGAACATGTCAGGTGTCTGGTCTGGTGCTACTGAACCAGAGTGGTCCCCTTGGCCAGGATCTGATGGCCATGTCCTCAAGGCGGGAGCCTGCACCCCGAAACCTCCTCAAGGCCTGAGAAGCAAGGAGCCAGGGAGATAACTGGGGCGCAGCGTTCATCTCCTATGCACGAGGCCCTGGGTTTGACCCCCAGCACCATGCACACAAAAACCATCTGACACAGGGCGTGAGCCATAGTGCAGCCCCATCTAGACTCAACCCTCGGCATCCCCTAGGGTCCCCTGAGCCCACCAGGAGTGATCCCCGGGGATCTGTGCTAAGTGATCCCTCAGCACGGGGCCAGGAGTGAGCCCTGAGCATCACCAGATGTAACCAAGAGAGAGATTGGAGGAGTGAGGAGGTGGGAGACGGGTTATCCGGCCCCCACCGTACTGTCAGACGGAGACAGAGCCCCTGGGGGTCTCCCACACACTGCCAGTGGTTCCACCTAGAGTCATCCTCCCTCACCCCTACCACGCACCATCCCGGGTGCAGCCACCGGCAGCTGAGAGAGGTACTCACTTAGCACAGGGCTCACACCTATTCTTCTTCAGGTAGAATCCGGCGTGGCAGTTGCAGACTGTATCCTGGTTTTCCCCACCTGTAGGAGGAGACACAGTGAAGGCAGCTGAGCTGAAGAGTCGGCACGCATGCACACACACACACACATGGCGCACACACACACAGACTCTCACACTCACACATACTCTCACACTCACACACATATACACATGCTCACACACATACACACACTCACACACAAACACACACCCACACACATACACACGTATACACACTCACACATCACATACACACACACACAAACACTCATACACATCACACACACTCACATGCACACACTCACACAAACACTCAACATACACACACTCACATGCACACACTCACACACATACACACATATATACACACGCTCACACACTCATACACTCACATACATACACACATACTCACACACACATATATACACACACTAACACACGCACGCGTGCACGCGCGCGCGCACACACACACAGCAAGACCCCAGAAGGAGGAGGGGCCAGGAGGGTGGAGTGGGCCAGAGCGGAGAGGGAAGGGAAGGAAGTGCGGAAAGATGGGGAGCGGGGGACCCCCGGGGAGGCATGGGGTACTCACAGGAGATATAGACGGTGCCATTGAGGCAGGGGCTGCAGTTCATGCAGTAGAACAGACTAGATCCCGAGTAGGAGCGGTACTGGTTGGGCCCACAGCCGCACACAGTGTCCTGCTCTGCCGTGCAGGGGGAAAGCTCCACCTGCTTCAGGTCTGGGAAGGGAAGGAGATGACACAGGAGTGAGCCCGCCGCCTGGGGTCCCCATGGCAACCTGGCTTGCCCTGGGTCCCCCCCGACATACATAACCCTCCTGGTGACACCCCCACCACACTGTGCGCCCGGGGTCCCCATGGCAACCTGGCTTGCCCTGGGTCCCCCCCGACATACATAACCCTCCTGGTGACACCCCCACCACACTGTGCCCAGGGCATACACAGACCCCAGCACACTCACGCACACACCTGCTTACAGTTCTGTGTACACACACACACACACACACACACACACACACACACGCCCGCATGGCCTAGACATGGCAATGCCCTGGATGGCCCAGGATGGAGTCAGAGGCTGTGGTTCCTTTATGCAACAAAACACTCTGCAGGGGCTGGAGCGATAGCACAGCGGGGAGGGCGTTTGCCTTGCACGCGGCCGACCCAGGTTCGATTCCCAGCATCCCATGTGGTCCCCTGAGCACCGCCAGGGGTAATTCCTGAGTGCAGAGCCAGGAGTAACCCCTGTGCATCGCCAGGTGTGACCCAAAAAGCAAAAAAAAAAAAAAAATACTCTGCAGCTGGAAGAAAGGACAAAAGTCCTGCAGTGTATCGCCCCGTGGGTGAAACTGGGGGGATCGTGCTGAGTGAGGTGTGTCGGCAGGAGAGGGATAGATACAGTGATCACTCACCCGCCTGTGGGGGTTTTAAAGATGCCCTGTAGAGCCGGAGCGACAGTATAGCAAATAGGGCGTTTGCCTTGCACGCCGCCAACCTGGGTTCAATCCCCGGCATCCCGTAGGGTCCCCCAAGCACTGCCAGGAGGAATTCCTGAGTGCCCAGTCAGAAGTAAACCCAAGTACCAGCGGTGTGACCCCAAAACAACAACAGCCGATACATTTCAAGAAGGGAGTTGCGGGGTGATGGGGGGAAAACAGAGCCATAGCACAGAGGGTAAGGTGTTTGCCTTGCACGAGGACGTTCCGGGTTCGATCCCCTATATCCTCTATGGTCCCACAAACCCTGCCAGGAGTGATCCCTGAGTGCAGAATTGCTGGGTGTGGCCCCCAAACAAACAAGAAACAAAAATACATGTAAGAGGGCCAGAGTGATAGTATAGCAGATAGGGCGCTTGCCTGGCCCCTGGCCAACCCGGGTTCGATCCCTGGCATCCCATATGGTCCCTCAGCACTGCCGAGAGTAATTCCTGAGTGCAGAGCCAGGAATAACTCCTGAGCGTTGCCAGGGGTGACCCAAAAAGCAAACCAAAAAACAAACAAACGAACAAACAAAAAATACATGTTAGAAAACAGCAAGCGGCCAAGACAACTCAACTGAACATTTGGTTCAAGAACTAGGTTTTGGGGCGCTGGAGCGATAGCACAGCGGGGAGGGTGTTTGCCTTACAAGCAGCCAACCTGGGTTTGATCCCCAGCATCCCATAGGGTCCCCTGAGCACCGCCAGGGGTAATTCCTGAGTGCAGAGCCAGGAGTAACCCCTGAGCATCGCAGGGTGTGACCCAAAGGGGAAAAAAAAAAAAGAACTAGGTTAAGTTAGGGGAGGGGCTGAAACTGGAGGCCGTTAGACCTCGGTGGAGAGAAGTGGGCACTGATTATGTATGTAGCATCAGAATGATGTGTGTGTGAAGCCATCATTGGTAGTATTGGTTATTTTCTATTTATTTATTTATTTATTTATTGCTTTTTGGGTCACACCGGCAATGCACAGGGGTTACTCCTGGCTCTGCACTCAGGAATTACTCCTGGCGGTGCTCGGGGGACCATATGGGATGCTGGGATTTGAACCAACCCAGGTCGGCTGCGTGCAAGGCAAACACCCTACCCACTGTGCTATCACTCCAGCCCCCTATTTTTTAATTTTAATTTTTTTTTGCTCTTTGGGTCACACCCGGCAATGCACAGGGGTGACTCTTGGTTCATACACTCAGGAATCACTCCTGGCGGTGCTCAGGGGACCCTATGGGATGCTGGGACTCGAACCCGGGTCGGCTGCGTGCCAGGCAAACGCCCTCTCCACTGTGCTATGGCTCCAGTCCTCCATCATTGGTAATACTGCTATTACCATCTAACTAGGTATCCCCGGGAATATCCCCCACAAGACACAGAACACAACCAACGAAGCAACCAGCATAAAGAGCCCAGCCACACGCCTCCTGCTCACAGCCCTGCCCTCGGCGGAGACTCACTTTTGCGGCACCGGGAGCAGCTGAGGCACCGTTGCTGGTAGTTCTGCTGGGCGATGTAGGTGCCCTCTGCACACGGCTCACAGCCCGTGCTCATCCAGGAGTTCTCACAGTGAGTCTTCAGGTAGGTTCCTGTGAGAGGACCAGAGCGATAGCACCGCGGCGAGGGCGCTTGCCTTGCACACGGCCCACCCGGGTTCAAGTCCCAGCATCCCATAGGGTCCCCCGAGCACCGCCAGGAGTCATTCCTGAGTGCAGAGCCAGGAGGAACCCCTGTGCATCTCCGGGTGTGACCCCAAAAGCCCCCCCCCACAATAAAAAGAAGGTTCCTGTGTTGTGGGGGAGAGGGGAGGGGAGGGGGAGGAAGGGCAGCGTCAGCCTCCAGCCCCAGGAATAGATAGAAAGAAGCCAATCACAGAAAAAAATTAAAGCCAGGCCACCCCAAACCTTCAGGAGGGGAAAGGAGGGAGGACTTCCTGGGAGAGGTGACAAATGTAGGTTTGGGGAGCCCAAGATTTAAAAAAAAAATCTTTTTTTTTTTTTTTGTAAAACAAAAAACAAAGGAAGAAGCAGAGACCCAGGGCGGAGAGAGTCCCTGTTCCCCATTTCTCTGACCTTTATGGCACATGGTGCAGCAGATGGTGTTATTTTCAGGGTGGACATATTTTCCCGGGGGACACGGGCTGCCTTTATTCTCCGTGTTCAGTCCAGTCGCCCCTGTGGACTGTACTGCCACCAGCACAGCCTGGAGCACCTGAGGGGAGTCCAGAATAGAGAGGCCGTCAGGAGCAGGAGGCCGGCGGGAGGGGGGGTAGGGGGAGGGGGAGGATGGCAGGAGGGGGATGGCGGGAGGGGGGATGGGAGGGGGAGGACAGTGGGAGAGGGGTGGTGGGAGGGGTAGGACGGAGGAAAGGGGGATGGAGAGAGGGGGAGGATGGAGGGAGGGGGGATGGAGGGAGGGGGAGGACGGCGGGAGGGGGGATGGCGGGAGGGGTAAAACAAAGGGAGGGCGGATGGCAGGAGGGGGAGGATGGCAGGAGGGGTATGGCGGGAGGGGGAGGACGGCCACTGGGAGTAGGAGGCAAGTCCCTGCCCGCTGTCCTGCCTCCTTCTACCCAGGGCCCTCCGGCCACTGCACCTCCAGCTCCTCCGCCCTCTCCTGTCCTTACACACACACACACACACACACACACACACACACACACACACACACACACACACACGTGTCCCTCCCATCCTCCCCAGGACCGGCCTGGGCACTGGGAGCTGGCGGGCGACCTCAGCCCTGGCCCACCCTCCCAAGCTGCAGCCCCCAGGATCTCAGGATCGGGAGGGGTGGGGGGAGGGGAAAGCGGGGCTTAGATTTGTTTAGTCTGGGACCCACACCTGGCTGTGCCCGGTCACTCCTGCTTCTGTGCTCAGGGCCCCTATGGAATGCTGGGGACCCAATGTACCAGGCAGACGCCCTCCCCGCTGTCCCGTGGCTCCAGCCCGGCAGGGAGGGCTGTGCTAGGACACAGGGCACAGGGGCTGGGGCCATAGCACAGCAGGGAGGGCGTCTGCCTTGCTCGCGGCCAACCCGGGTTCAGCTGCCCATAGGGTCCCCTGAGCACCGCCAGGAGTGATTCCTGAGTGCAGAGCCAGGAGGAACCCCTGCGCATCGCTGGGTGTGACCCCCAAAAAGCAAGAAAAGAAAAGAAGAAAAAAAGAGAAAGACACACAGCGCCAGGGAGTGAAAACCCACCAAACCAGAATGGGCACGGGGGAGGGGGGTGCGGGGGGGGGGGGGGGGCGGACAGAGCTGGGAGCCCCCGCCCCGCCCCTGCCCCTGCGAAGAGGAAGTAAACAGCGGGGAGCAGTAGGTGCACCAGGCCAGGGGAGGGCTTCCAAACAGCACCCCGGTTCCCCGCAGACAGGGGGGTCCCCCTGAGTCCCCACCAAGGGGAGGGGTATCCCACTGCTGCTGCCCCAAAGCCAAGGCCCAGACGGGGCAGTCGCACAGAGAAACAGGCCGACACCCCCCTCACCCCTGCCCTGCCCGCCCTCCCCCGCGCCCCCCCCGCCCCCCCACTCCTCAGCCAGCCCCCACCCCAGCACCCCCAAGGCAACAGGAAACCTTTGAGGGCAGTTCTGGGAAGCAGCGGCTCCCCACCCCAGGAGGCAATCCGATCCCGCTTAGAACCCCAGTTCCAGACGGTTGGGGGGGGGGGCGGGGAGCCTCAGGTTCTGGACTGTCTTGAAAGGCCAGGGAAGGGAAAACAGCTTGCAGCAAGCGACCTCTGGCCTTTGAGGAAACACCCCCCCCCCCCCCCCCCCCGCACCCCGCCCCAGCCCTGCGCACGTGTCCCCCACACCCCCAGCACCTCCAGGGTTAAGGAGCTCCGGGAAAGGAAACCTCTTCCCAGCAGCCCCGCCCAGTGACTCAGGGCCTGGGGTGGGGGGTGCCGGGTGGCGGGGATCAGCTAAGGGAGGGGAGAAGGAACCAGAAGCTTCCCCGGGCTCCTCAGGGGTCATGAGTCAGCAGAAAGACTCTAAGACTCGAGGAGGGACCAGCCAGCAGTGAAGACCCCGCCCCCCCCACGCTGGTCCCTCCCTCCCCCCCACTCCAAGCCCACCTCCCCCCTCCCCATCAGGCCTTGCACCCCTGTCCCACTTGGCCCAGCTGCTTCAGGAAATGGCAAACGGCCTCTGCCATCCTTACCCCAGCCCTGGCTTCCTCTTCCCACCCCATCCTTCAGACCCCCTCCCCCTCCTCCTCGGCTGAGCCCGGTCCCCGCCCCCCTGCACCCCCCCCAGCAGATAACCCAGGTCTCTGGCTTCCCACACCGGCCCCCCCACACACACTCCCCAGTTCCAGCAAGAAGCAAACCCAGGCCTGCCCTGGCCGCAGGGGGTTCACCACATTCCCACAGCCTGGCTGGTTCTGGCCGGTCGGATGGGGTGGGGAGGGGGAGGGAGGGAGGGAGGGAGGGGGGGTGTTGGTGGGACACACAAGCCCCCTGGGGAGCCCAGATCATCTTTTCTTTTTTTCTTTTTAGATCACACCTGGCGATGCTCAGGGGTCACTCCTGGCTCATGCACTCAGGAATCACCCCTGGCAGTGCTCAGGGGACCCTATGGGATGCTGGGAATCGAACCCGGGTCGGCCGCATGGAAGGCAAACGCCCTCCCTGCTGTGCTATCGCTCCAGCCCCAGCCCAGATCATCTTTAAGAAACGAGACACGGATTCTGAGTCTGCCCCCAGCCCCCGCTGGCAGCACAGGAAAAACTGAGGTGTGTGGGTACTGGTGCCGGGTACTCGGGGCCTCGGGGCCTCGACTTCCAGGAATGAGGGCGTGAGGGAGAAGGGAGGGTGGAGAGCGGCAGCGGAGCTTCCCAGACACCCCCCCCCCCCAGCAGTGGGGGCCCCGGGGATCTCCCACTGCAGGCACCTAGGGTTGGCAGGCACCTAGGGTTGGCATCTAGGGTTGGCATCCTGGCCGCCAGCCAGGAAAAGGCACCAGGACCCCAGTCTGAGCGGCTCTCACCTGCAGGGGGGGGGCACAGCCGGAAGGCGGGGAGGGCCTGCGAGAGACAGCCCAGCTGAGGGGGTGGCCTGCACCCCTCCGGCTCCCCCGCAGTTTCCGCCTCGGAAGGCCGTAGAGTGTGACTTCCTGTGCGAGGGTGCCAGGGCTAGGCCAGAGACACTGTGATCGAACACTGACCCTGGCGCCGCCCGCCCGCCCTCCCTCCCTCCCGACGCCAACACCTCACCCCTACCACTTCAAATGTCTCCCCCAATATTGCATGACTGTAGCACGGGCACGAAACTCTGTAGCTGCACCCGCACCGTGACTCATTAATAAAAAAATAAAAATTTAAAAAAAAAAGTCTCCCCTATGAAATGTCAAGATCTGGGGGGAGCCAAGGTCTCCTGCGAGAGAGAGAGAGAGAGAGAGAGAGAGAGAGAGAGAGAGAGAGAGAGAGAGAGAGAGACAGAGAGAGAGAGAGACAGAGAGAGAGAGAGACAGAGAGAGAGAGAGACAGAGAGAGACAGAGAGAGAGTCAGAGAGAGAGACAGAGAGAGACAGAGAGACAGAGACAGAAAGAGAGAGACAGAGAGAGAGAGAGGCCGGACCGGAGCACCCCCTCCCTCCCCCACAGCCCTGGGCTAATAACTCCCCCCCCCAGCTCACTAGCCTTCAGCCCCCTCCTCCCCCCCACCCTGTGAACGTTAATGACATGAATTAACCTTATCTCCCCTCTGGCTTCTTATCATCACACAATTATCTGGGGTAGGCAGATAGGATCTCCCCAAATAGACCATAAACGCTGAGAGATGAGAGAGCAGAGAGGACCGTGGCTGGCGATAAGTGTCTCGCCCGTGGGTAAATCTCTCAGCGCCCAGAAGTGGGGGCACAAATTAAACCTGGGCTTGTGGGCTGATCTAGTGTGCGATCTGTCTCCTGCTAAAGCCAGTGGTTCCCAAAGAGAAAAGGAGGGAGGCGGTGTCCCCCCTCCCCGCCCCACCCCTGTAAGAGCATGTCTCTGTCCAAGAAAGTGCTCTCAAGCTCTCCCCCACCTTCCCATGCATGCACGTATGCAAGACACAGACACACAGACACACACACACACACACACACACACACAGATTCTCTCCCCATGCATGCACGTATGCAAGACACAGACACACAGACACACACAAAGACACACACAGACACACACACACACACACACACACACACACACACACAGATTCCCTCCCTCTCTCTAAGGCGTTTCTTGAGAATCCGGGTTTCACTCGCTCTCTGGGAGATGTCTGTCACCCATATCGGTAACAAAGACTTTGGAACTTCAGGAGCGAGAGCTACAGCGGGGCGGGCGGTTGCCTTGCATGTGACTGACTTGGGTTCGATCCCCCGCACCCCAGAGGGCCCCCCTGAGCATTGCCAGGAGTGATCCCTGAGTGCAGAGCCAGGAGTCAGTCCTGAGCATCCTGAGTGTGACCCAAAACAAAAAGAAACCTTCTGCTTCTGCTCCCTCCTGTTGGAGACCCGCTTCCATCCGGCCAGCCCCTCCCCGCCCCCCCCCACCCTTCACGTGCCCCAGAGGGAATTCGTCTGGATTCCATGAGTGTCACACTTGGTGTCCGAGCCCAGACCCTGCCCCCTGCCACCCCCTGGATGTCAGTCAGCCTGCCCCGTGTGCCTGTCCCTCCCTGGGGCCGTCAGCCTTCATCCTCTGTTGCCTCACATCTGGATTCTCGCAGCTGTCAGCCACCAGCCTCCTTCCTGCACCTTCTTATCTCCCTTCAGGCTGCCACTTGCTCTCCCCTGCGTGGGAATCTTCCTCTTCAGGGCGTGACCCTGAACATCACTGCCACTCCTCACGCACCACAGACCTCCCGAATGAGTCTTCTGGGCACTATTCCGGGCACAGTGTGCCCTCAGAGAATTGTCGATGAAGGAATGAATGAATGAGCAAGTGAATGAGTGAGTGAATGAATGAATGAGTGAATGAATGAGTGAGTGAAAGAGTGAGGGAGTAAACGGGTGAGTGAATGAATGAGTGAGTGAGTGGATGAGTGAATGAATGGATTAGTGAATGAATGAGTGAAGGAGTAAGTGAGTGAGTGAATGAATAAGTAAATGAATAAGTAAATGAGTGATTGGGAGACCAAATGAGTGAGTGGATGAATGAGGAAATGAATGAGTGAATGAGCCAATGAATGAGTGAATGAGTGAGTGGGTGAGTGAATGAGTGAGGAAATGAGTGAGTGAGTGAGTGAATGAGTAAATGAATGAGTGATTAAGTGAGTGAATGAGCCAATGAATGAGTGAATGAGTGAGTGGGTGAGTGAATGAGTGAATTCCTCCACTGGGACATATTCAAGATTCTTTATCACCTCCCTCCATCTCTACAATCTTCTTTTGGTTTGGGGCCACACCAGGGGTCCTGGGGGTAACCTCATACTCAGCTTTCGGGCGGGGCTGGGGAGAGAGCACAGCGGAAAGACCCTCGCCTTGCGCATGACGACCCAGCTTCAACCCCTGGCACCCCACCTGGCCCCCCAAGCCCGCCAGGGCTGACCCCTGAGTCCAGGACCAGGACTCAGCCCTGAGCACCACGGAGTATGGCGCTCACTCCCAAAATAAGCTCAAGGGCGGGGGTGGGACAGGGAGCCACGTGGAGCAGGGGATCGAACCCCGAACCCGGAACCCCCCCACACATGCAGGACCCGCACTCAGCCCTGTCTCATTTTTTTTTATTTCTCCTCGTTCCTCAACACGATCCTTCTACTCCAACAAAATAATCAGCTTCCGGACACCACCCCGAGACCTAAGGGCCCCCTCTCTCCTCCCTCACAAGTCTCCTGCCTCTTCTTTCTCTTTTTTTCTTTCCTCCTTTCCTTTCTTATTTCTTTCTTTTTTTTTAGGGGGGCCATTAATGGTGCTCAGGAATTACTCATGACTTTGTGCTCAGGGGACCATCTGGGGTGCCAGGATTTGAACTAGGTTCAGCCGTGTGCGAGGCAAGTGCCTTACGCCCTGCACTATCTCTCCAGGCCCGCTCCAGGAAGGAGCGTGGGTATCTGGGTGGGGCTGCCCTTGTCTTTTTTTGGGGGGTGGGGGGGGTTACACCCAGCAGTGTTCCCAGCTCTGTGCTGATGGTTGGTTTCTGTCTTTCTGTCTATGCATCTGCCGATCAATAGCTTCAACTCTCACTCCATATCTTGTTTTGTTTTTTTTTTGGGGGGGAAGGGGTTAGGGACACTCCCAGTATAGTGCTCAGGACATGAGGCTGTGCTGGGGATTGAATGCACAGTTCCTGCATGCAGAGGTTGGAGCCATAGCACAGTGGTTTAAGGCTCTTGCCTTGTATGCAGCCGAACCAGATTCGCTCCCCCGACCCCCACCAGGAGTGATCTCTGAGCACAGTGCCAGGAATAAGTCCAGACCACCACTAGATGTGTGTGTGCAGGGGGGCGGAATATCTGCTTGCAAAGCAAATGTTCCAACCCTTTGAACCACGCTCCCTAAATCTTTTTTCTTACCCCTAGGACATCTTCTCTACCTCACCCAAGTGATACCTGTTCTTCAGCCACTCAAGTAACAGCCTCTGCAGATGGTTGCCGGAATGCCAAGGTAACTATCCCACCCTGCTCACTAGATCTCTCGTTGGGATGGTTTACTGGAGGCTCTAGACCCAGGTACAAAGTACCCCTGAAACACGATAGTATGCACACACACACACACACACACACACACACACACACACACACATCGAACCTGGGACATTCCTGGCTTTCCTTGAAAGGACGGCAAGGGCCAGCGAGATCATCCAGGAGCTAAGGTGCTTGCCTTGAACGCCGCTGTCAGATGGCACCCTAACCCTGCCCGGACCAACCGCCAGCACAGCGCTGGGAGCACTGCCAGGTGTAACCTCCACCCCCCAATAAAAGACAAGAGCAGGGGCTGGAGCGAGAGCACAGCGGGGAGGGCATTTGCCTTGCACGAGGCCAATCCGGGTTCAATTCCCAGCATCACATAGGGTCCCCGAGCACCACCAGGAGTGATTCCTGAGTGCAGAGCCAGGAGTGATCCCTGAGCATCACCGGGTGTGACCCAAAAAGCAAATAAAAAAAAAAGACACGAGCAGTCCGAGACACTCCCCTCTCGTCCCCCCTCCCCGCCCCTCCGCAGTGCTCCCTTCCAACAACACCCCCGGTTGACACAGGGTAACACTTTTGTGATTTTGTTTGCTCTCCTTCCGGATGTTGCGAAATCATTTTTCACGGCAAGTTCTCTTGCCTCTTAGGGCTGTAAGTTCTTGGAGAGCAGCAAGATCCTGTTCTCTCCATCCCTTTCTCACCTGTATTCTACCTGCCCCGTCTCCTCCTCCACCACACACACAGAAGATGCTCAGTGTCGCCTTCTGCATGGTAAGACACTTGGACAGCAACAACAACAACAACAAAGTTGGATGGCTAGGGCCGGAGCGATAGCACAGCGGGGAGGGCGTCTGCCTTGCACAGGACCAAGCCAGCTTCAATCCCCGGCATCCCATAGGGTCCCCCGAGCACCGCTAGGAGTCATTCCTGAGTGCAGAGCCAGGAGGAACCCCTGAGCATCGCTGGGTGTGGCCCAAAAAGCAAAAAAAAAAAAAAAAGTTGGATTGATAACCCAAGCCTTATAGAACTCCAATTGAGCCCCCCACCCGCACCCCAGCCCCAAATGGAGCTTCAGACGTTAAAAACCAGACCCCCCAATCCATGGGGCCGAAATGATAGTCCAGTGGGAAGGGCTCTTGCCTTGCACACAGGGACCTGGGTTCCATCCCGCTATTCCATAAGATCCCTCAATCACCACCAGGAGTGACTCCCTGGGCGCAGAGCCTAGACTAAGCCCTGAGCACTGCTGGGGGGTCCCCCAAACCCTAAACAAATAAATAAAATTGGACAACTCCCCCCCCCCCCCCCCCCCCCGTTTTAACCTGAACCAGGCTCTTTCCTGGCCCCTAAAACCCTAACCATATAAAAGCTAGCACCAGGGCTGGAACAATAGCACAGCGGGGAGGGTGTTTGCCTTGCATGCAGCCAACCCGGGTTTGATTTCCAGAATCTCATACGGTCCCCAGCACCGCCAGGAGTAATTCCTGAGTGCAGAGCCAGGAGTAACCCCGGAGCATCACCGGGTGTGACCCAAAAAGAAAAAAAAAAAAGCTAGCGCCAGCTGCGCCTTCTCTCTCCTTGGCCCTGTTCCTGGGCCACCAGGTAAATCCCACAGCTCAGAGATTGGGTCCAAGGCCCTCCTCACCCCGACCCTTGAAACAGGGGCAGATAGAGGCAAGAGGCAGGGAGACCTCGGAAGCCTGGAGCGAAGGAGACACTGGTGGTGGGATTGGCGCTGGAGCACAGTGTGTCTACAACCCAACTATGGACACACAGTATGTCCACACACCCCGCTCTGAATAACTGCAAATCATGATGCCTGAATGCAATCAGAAAGCGAAATAAAAAGCAGCCAGTGACATCTCCACCCCCAGGCAGCCCCTCTGCCAGGGTACCCCGTAATAGCTTCTCGATTCGCAATCTAGGTCTTTATCTTCAAAACAGCCGAGGAGGAGGAGGAGGTGCGGGTTATTATGTCCATTTTAGAGAAAGAGAAACCTGAGGGGGGGTGTGGACGGGGGAGCAGCATTGCATCACCACCTGATTTTCGGGCAGTAGCGTGCGAGGGAGTCAGGCTTCAAATGGGAGTGTGCTACCTCCCCCCCCAAAAAAAAAAAAAACAGAAGATGCCAGGGCCCTTGGCGGGGGGTCAGGGAGAAGCAGAGAAGAACGGGGAGAAGAGAAGGGCTGAGGAGTGGCGGGAAAGGGACTGTGAGCTTGGGGTGCCAGGGGCATTAGGGTCTAAAGCCATGGGGGCTCGGGACAGGGGGTCAGGAATGCGGAAGGAGTGGAAGGAGAAGGTTTCAAGGTTTCAAACAGGGAAACCCCGAGAGGTTGAAGGTTTCTGGGGGAACAAGTAGAAGAGAAAGGTATGATCCGGAGGACGGGGAGCGGGGGAGAAGGGAAAGTGGAGGTGCAGGCCAGCGCCCCGGAGGCATCCCCCCAGAAAGTGGGGGGACAGGGGACTCAGCCCTCGGAACAGGAGATGACCCCCGCTCCCCGAACCCCCGAGGGAGGGACGCGGAGGAAAAGTTGAAAACAGGCCAGTGAACGGGACATTTTCCAGTGACGAAAACAACTTTCTACTTCCCCAAATCATGGACGGAGAAGCCAAGGGATTCTTGCTCAGGTCTTGGGAGGGGGCGGGGGGGGGTGAGGAGGGGTGAGGAGCAGGCACCAGTGCGGGGTGGAGGGCGCGGTGGGGGGCAGGCGGGTCCCTGGGGGTCCTTCATTGCCTGCCAAGCAGCTGCGCCTGAGTAGAGGCAGAGGCGGAGGGTTGGGGCGGCAGGTAGGGGTGCTGTGGGAGAGAGGGGGCTTTGGGGGCGCCTCATTTCCACTCCCAAGGCTCCCCCCCACCACCGCCCAGACCTCAGTGCCCCCCAACCCACTAGGTTCCCAGCCCAGCCCGCCGAGGGTTAAGCAGCCTCCGCCCTCCTTCTAGACTCAGTTTCCCCTCACATTTCCCTCCCACCCAACTGCAGCTGCCCTGAGACCTGCTCAGACAGGCCCCCTGGCCCCCAGCCCGGGCCAGCCCCGCTGCCCAAGGCCGGCTCTGGACTCTGAATCCTGGCGGCTCCCTCTGAGCTCGCCCCCTGCCAACACTCCCGCCCCCTCCGTCTGCCCGTTCCTGGCGGTCCCACCTCTGTCCCCGCCAACTCCCCCCACACACACACCTCCCGGCCAGGTTCGTTTCTCTTTATTCTCCTCCCGCCGGCCGCCCCGTCCTCTCTGCCTCTCTGGCTCTGGGGCGAATGAATGGGCCACCCTGAACTTGGAGGGTGAGGCCTGGCCGGCCCCGTCAGGCCTCACGGGGCTGCTCCTGACCCACCAGCCCCTCCACCCCCCACCCCCAACTCACCAGGGTCAGCAGCAGGCCAGGCACGGCGGGGGGGCCCATGACCGGCCAGCGGGGTCTCTCACTCCCCCATCAGGGAGCTGGCCAGGGCCTCGGCGGGGGCCAGCGTGGACTCCGGAGCCGGCCCAGGACACGCAGGTGCCCCAGGGCGCAGGGGTGGAGCGCTGAGATCCTGAGATCGGAGGAGCAGACGGGACAGTCAGGTCCCCGAGACCCGCCAGCCCCAGCCCACGCCGCGACTGGCACCCACGTCCCCCCCGGAGAGGGACTCGGAGAAACTTCAGCCGCCTTGAGAGGAGGTGGGAGGGGGAGGGAGAGGCGAGTGGGGTGTCGCAATAGCAGGAAGAGAGCTGGGGGCGGAGGCAGGGGAGGTGCGGGAGGAGGAGGAGGAGGGCAGAGGCTGCTTAACCCTTCAGGGCCCAGGGCAGGCACGGAGGGGCCCAGCCCCAGCTGCCTTGGGGGCCCCCACTCCCCATGGCACTCACCTGACTGCGCCCAACCAGACCCCTGGGGGCTCCCAGCCTGCTCCCCCCTCACCCCTTCATTTGCCCCCTCGTGGGTCCCAAATCCTGTGCCATCTGGGTCTGCCGGCCAGGACTCACTTTTCAGAGCCTTTCCTGGTGGTGGGGGGAGGAGGAGCAGCTCTTGCTCAAGGTCTGAGACCTAGAGACCCCCCCTGGTCCCCCAGAGTTCCCCACTCACACCCCAGAATCTCCCACTTTCTTGAGGACTTACCCCAGCAACGGAAGCAGGGTTCAACTCGCAGAGGGAGTCCTGCTGGTCCTTTTGGGGTGTTCCCGGGGTCCTTCTGGGTCTCAGCTGGGGGGGGCTGAGAGGGTGCCTCTCAGCAGTGCTGGGGGGCTGCCAGGGACCGAACCTGGGATTCCTGCACATGAAGCCTGCGATTATGCCTTCGGGGTTACCTCCCTGGGCCCAGAGTGCATCCTCATCCCACCCCTGGCTTTCTGCCCTGACCTGAGGGCGGGGGGTGGCGGAGGGGGCCGACACCTGCCCCTCACCCCAGTACACACGTCACACTCGGGTTCCCATCTCTCTGGATGGGAACATGCAAACCCCCATTACTGCACAATCCCCTGAGCACTGCCAGGAGTGACCCCAGAGCACAGAGCCAGAGGCAGCAGTCTTTCTTTTTTTAATTTAATTTAATGTTTATAAAGTTGTTCACAATAATGTATTCACTGTCACTGTCATCCCGTCGTTCATCGATTTGCTTGGTCTGGAGCAATAGCGCAGCGGGTAGGGCGTTTGCCTTGCACACAGCCAGCCCGGGTTCAGGTTCGATTCCTCCATCCCTCTCGGAGAGCCCGGCAAGCTACCGAGAGTATCCCGAGCCTGGCAAGCTCCCCGTGGCGTATTCGATGTGCCAAAACCAGTAACAACAAGTCTCACAATGGAGACGTTACTGTTGCCCGCTCGAGCACAATCATTTATTCCATTTAATATCCCAACACCAATCCCATCACCTAAATTACACCTACCCACCGCCGTATTTCGAATGTTTCCACCCCAACCCCCAAAACCTGCCCCCAAAGCAGGACCTAAAGAATTTGTTCTGTGTTGCTGGTTTTGAATAATCCATTAAAAGTGACTCCCAAAAAGTTTCCTTAGAGTGTGTGAAGAGTGTTGTATTTCACCCTGGAGCCCTTAGGCCCTTGTCTTGGTACATCAGTGGGGCAGAGTGTGAGATGTCGTGCAGCCAGCAAGGAGCGTTTCTCAAGTCACGCTGGGTGGGACCCACGAAGCCCCCCTGAATGAAAATCCTCATTGACCTTACAGCTAATCTGCAGTGAGCCCCCAGTTTTACAGAAGAGAAAACTCAGACAGAAAGACAGACAGACAAACAGACACACACACACACACACACACACACACACACACACACACAGAACCATCTGAAACCTGGGCATAACCAGACTTTAGTCCAAAGACCCGCTCTGTTCTGTTTAAGACATTTGCCACTTCCCCCGGCTGTTTTATTTTGTTTTGTTTTGTTTTGTTCTGTTTAGTTTTGTTTTGGGGGGGCAGGTGGTTGTTTGTTTTGAGGGGAGGGCTTGGGGCCTCCAAAGCAGGACTCAGAGGATCCAGGAGTGATGGCTGGGGGGACTCAGCTGACAAGCCAAAGGACTCAATGTTGGGCGCCACCAGGGATGCCCCGGCAGTGCACAGGGGCCCATGCGGTGTTAGGATGGACCCCGAGTCCATGTGCATGACTCCCCACCACCCCTACGTGAGCTCCCAGCCCCAGACACCATTCTATGTCTCTCTCTTTTTTTTTTTTTTTTGGGTCACACCCGGCGATGCACAGAAGTCACTCCTGGCTCTGCACTCAGGAATTACCCCTGGCGGTGCTCAGGTAACCATATGGGATGCTGGAAATCGAAACCGGGTCGGCCGCATGCAAGGCAAATGCCCTCCCCGCTGTGCTATTGCTCCAGCCCCTCTATGTCTCTTTGAACCAGACCCCCACCCCCTAATTTTTGGCGTCACCCACTTATGCAGAGTATCTTCAAATGAACCCCACAAAGAGGGTTCAATGTCTGTCCAGACAGCCTTTAGGTATATTGGCCTTCCTTACATCCAGCGGCAAAAATGGCTACGAATACAGGGGGACCAGGGGCCAGAGAGATAGCACAGTGGGTAGGGCGTTTGCCTTGCACACGGCTGACCCCAGTTAGATCCCCAGCATCCTAATGATGGTCTCCTGAGTGCAGAGCCAGGAGTGACCCCTGAGCATTGCCAGACATGCCTCCCCCACAGAAAAAAAGATCAAGGAGACCAGGAAGGAGGAAGGTCTCAGGGCATTGGGCCTCGGAGTCAAGGGTCCCCTGGCTCTACCAGCTGACCCCCACCCTGCTTCTTCCTGGTCTCCCCGCTGTGTCCATCCCCCAAGCAGAGCTTCTGTCCAGGAGAAAGGGGGGCAAAAGTCCCCACTGTGTCACCAATGGACTCAGGCCCCTCCTCCAACCTTGGAAGACATGCACGGGATGCAGCTGGACTCAGTTGGGAGTTCCCCTCCCCCACACTTCTAGGGCCCCCGGGACCCCGGAGGGAGGGAGCCCCGGCTTCACGGCGCCCTGGAGGAAGTCTCTCCCCCTATAAAGTGCTGAGCTCAGCTGCCCTGCCCTGCTTTAGGAAGCAGAAAGACAGCCCCCGCCGCCTCCGCACCCCCAAAATGAGGAACATGCAAGTCACATCATGTGCGTCCATGGTCAAAGGCGTGCAGGGAAGGAGCAGCTGCCCTCTGGGAAACACGCAAGGTGTGAAAGTCGGGGTGGGCAGGGAGGGCGAGGAGGGGAAGGCGTTTGCTTGGCATGTGACCGATCTGGTCCGATCCCCAGCATCCCGTAGGGTCCCCTGAGCACCGCCAGGAGTCATTCCTGAGTGCAGAGCCAGGAGGAACCCCTGAGCATCGCCGGGCGTGACCCAAAACACACAAAACGAACAAACAAAAAAAAATGTGACACATCCAAAAGAACAAAAGCAACCGCTGTTGGAGAGGATGTGGGGAGAAAGGGACCCTTCTACACAGCTGGTGGGAATGCCGACTGGTTCAGCCCTTCTGGAAAACAATATGGACGATTCTCAAAAAATTAGATATTGAGCTCCCATTTGAACCAGCAATACCACTGCTGGGAATATATCCCAGAGAGGCAAAAAAGTATAATCAAAACGACATCTGCACATGTATGTTCATCGCAGCACTGTTTACAATAGCCAGAATCTGGAAAAAACCCGAATGCCGCAGAATGGATGACTGGTTGAGGAAACTTTGGTACATCTATACAATGGAATACTATGCAGCTGTCAGAAAAAAGGAGGTCATGAATTTTGTAGTTAAGTGGATCGGCATGAAAAGTTTCATGCTGAGTGAAATGAGTCAGAAAGAGAGAGACAGACATAGAAAGATTGCACTCATCTATGGTATATAGAATAACAGAGTGGGAGACTAACACCCAAGAACTGTAGAAATAAGTACTAGGAGGTTGACTCCATGGCTTCGAGGCTGGCCTCACATTCTGGGGAAAGGGCAACTCAGAGAAGGGATCACCAACTATAATGTAGTCGAAGGCCATGCTGGGGAAGGGAGTTGCAGGCTGAATGAGGGCTAGAGACTGAGCACAGTGGCCACTCAACACCTTTATTGCAGGCCGTAGCAGCTAAATAGAGAGAGAGAACAGAAGGGAATGCCCTGCCACAGAGGCAGGGTGGGGTGGGGGGGAGATGGGATTGGGGAGGGTGGGAGGGATGCTGGGTTTACTGGTGGTGGAGAATGGGCACTGGTGAAAGGATGGGTTCCCGAACTTTGTATGAGGGAAGTATAAGCACAAAAGTGTATAAATCTGTAACTTACCCTCACGGTGATTCTCTAATTAAAAATAAATACATTTAAAAAAAAAGAAAAAAAAATGTGAGCGTGATCATGATTGTTTGTCTGAATAATGGGCCTGTGCCAGGACACGATGGAGTCACGCCTCGTGCACAGGCCTGGGCTCAGTCCCTGACATGGCAAGACAATAACAATGATTATTGTGAATTATTATTGTTCAATGGCTGGAGCGATAGCACAGTGGGTAGGGCATTTGCCTTGCATGCAGATGACTTGGGTTCGATTCCTCCGCCCCTCTCAGAGAGCCCGGCAAGCTATCAAGAGTATCCGGCTCGCACGGCAGAGCCTGGCAAGCTCCCCATGGAGTATTCGATATGCCAAACACAGTAACAACAAGGCTCCCAATGGAGATGTTACTGGTGCCTGTTCGTCGAGCAAATCGATGAGCAACGGAATGACAGTGAGTGACAATTGTTCAATTTTTAATCTTGGGTAGTATTTTTTTGGGGGGAAGGGGTTTGTTATACCACTAATGTGATGCTCAGGGTGTGCAACGGCACTGGCCACAATGGGAAGGGGAAAGCACAAAAAAATAAAAAAAATATTGTGAACTTGAGCAATTGATTGCCCCTGGCCAACTGGACAAGGCGGGGCTGGGGGGTAGCAGAGCGGGTAGAGCACTCGCCCTGCACACAGCTGAGTTCAGTCCTTGGCATCCCATTGGTGGTGCTCGGGGGCTAGTCCAGACTCAGTGCCCAGGAAGGTCCCCAGTGGGACTCAGAGGGTCGTGCCATGATGGGGAATCAAACCTGAGGGTCCCCTGTGCGAGTCACGTGTCCCAGGCCTCGGCATCATCTCCCGGGCACTGTAGGGAAGGTTTTATCTGAACAGTCTGTGCAAACTCTCCACACCGTAACACAGAGCCTGGCACAAAAAGAGAACTTCTTTCAATCACTTGTATCACTTGTCATCCCGTTGCTCATCGATTTGCTTGAGCGGGCACCAGTGACATCTCCATTCGTCCCTGTCACGTGCTGCTGTAGCCCAGTGGCATCTGTTCGTTCCAGGAACATAAAGAATCTCAAACTGTTCATTCAGGGTCTTTTTTTTTTCCTTTTTGGGTCATACTCAGCGATGCACAGGGGTTACTCCTGGCTCATGCACTCAGGAATTACTCCTAGCGGTGCTCAGGGGACCCTATGGGATGCTGGGAATCGAACCCAGGTTGGCCGCATACAAGGCAAACACCCCACCGGCTGTGCTATTGCTCCAGCCCCGCACAGGGGTTACTCTTGGCTCATGCACTCAGGAATTACTCCTGGTGGTGCTCCAGGGATCATATGGGATGCTGGGATTTGAGCCCTGGTTGGCTGTGTGCAAGGCAAACGCCCTACCCGCTGTGCTATTGCTCCAGTCCTCATTCAGGGTCTTGACAAAGTCTGACCATCTCAGTGGGTGGCCACACGGTCTTTAGACGTCCCTCGGAATCTAGTCGGTAACAGCTCTAGTCCGGCGGTCATCTTCAAATAGCATTGCATGTCCGGCCCATCTGATTTTCGACGCCTTGGCAAACGAGACAGCATCCCTGATTCTTGATGGTCGATGGAGGTTGGAACGCCAGATTCCTTCTCTCACTTGAGAGAAACGTGATACTCCAAGCATGGCTCTTTCAATTCCTCTTTGGGATACTTAAATAACGTTCTCATCCTGTTTTCATAGGACCCAGGTCTCTGAGGCATATGTTAGTGCAGGAAGAACAGTGGAGTCGAAAAGATGTGCCCAGAGGCAGAGATTCTTCCTCCTCTTAACCACTTCTTCGACGCTCTTGAAGGCGTTCCACGCCTCTCTCTTCCTCCTGCTCAGTTCAGGTGCCAGGTCGTTCGTCATGTTGAGTTCTCGACCCAGGTACACATAGCTGCTGCATTAGGAGATGTGGAAGATTAATGCTTCCAAGTTTAGAGAAACGTGTTGTTAAATCGTCTAACACAATTCAAAGAGAAAGGGGCCAAAGAGATAGCACAGTGGGTAGAGCTTTGGTTTGCCTTGCACGCAGCTGCCTCGGATTTGGTCCTGGCATCCCATAAGGTCCCCTGAGCACTTCCAGGAGTGATCACTGAGATCACAGAGCCAGGAGGAAGTCCTGAGCACAGCCAGGTGTGGCCTATACACAAACACACACAATTCTAAGAGAAAGAGGGGTCTTAGGAGCAGGAAAAATAACCAGAGAGGAGGGGTCCATGATCAGGCCAGGGAAGAGATGTGATCAGGGAGTGATCGGGGAGTGGAAGAGATGAAGACTGGAGCTGGGGGGAGGGGAGGTGACAGGCAGTGCTGACTCATGAATGATGAATGAAGAACATCACGTCACACACACACATAATCACAGAGCGGCCGAAAGGGCACCGGGCTCCGTCATCGCGCTGATAAGGATTCTGGCCCAGCCCTGCCATTCTGTTCGGATGTGTCACAGGGAAATGGGATCGGCTCGGGTTCCAGACTGGATCTGTAAGAACTGTGAATGTCGGGACCCCCCAAGGACAGCTCCGTGGCTCAAAAAGCATCTGCATTGGGACTGGAGCCATAGCACAGCGGAGAGGGCGTTTGCCGTGTACGCGGCCAACCTGAGCTTGATTCCCAGAATCCCATAGGATCCCCTGAGCACTGCCAGGAATAATTACTGAGTGTAGAGCCAGGAGGAACCCCTGTGCATTGCTGGGTGTGACCCAAAAAGAAAAAAAAAGCATCTGCTTTGTTGGTGGAAGACCAGAAGTTTGGGGGCCAGATCAATAGCACAGCAGGGAGGGGCGTTAGCCTTGCACGCAGCCAATCCAAGTTTGATCCCCGGCATCCCATATGGTTCCCTGAGCTCCGCCAGGAGTGATTCCTGAGTACAGAGTCAGGAGTAACCCCTGAGCATTGCTGGATGTGGCTCAAAAAGATTTTTTAAAAAGTGGTATTTTAAGATGATGACTTCAGGGGCTGGAGCGATAGCACAGCGGGGAGGGCGTTTGCCTTACACACGGCCAACCCGGGTTCGATCCCCAGCATCCCATAGGGTCCCCTGAGCACCGCCAGCAGTAATTCCTGAGTGCAGAGCCAGGAGTAACCCCTGTGCATCGCCAGGTATGACCCAAAAAGAAAAACAAAAAAGATGATGACTGATATAGTACAGTGAATAAGGCACTTGCCTTATGTGAGGCTGACCTGGGTTCGATTTAAAGCATCCCATATTGTTCCCTGAGATCCGCCAGGAGTAATTACTGAGTGCAGAACTAGGAAGAACCCCTGAGCATTGCTGGGTGTGACAGAGAGAGAGGGAGAGAGAGAGAGAGACAGAGATAGACAGAGAGACAGAGAGAGAGAGGGAGGGAGAGCGGCAGAGAGAGGGAGAGAGAGAAAGAGAGGGAGGGAGAGAGGGAGAGAGATGGAGAGAGAGAGAGAGCGAGAGAGAGAGAGCAGGAGTTTGATTCCTGGTGCTGCCCACAGGTGCCTAGTGTGGTTCTGTTGTTGGGGTTCGAGTGTGTGATCTCAGGGTGGGCTGGAGGGGGCTGCAAACACCTGAGTGAGCAACAAAGCCAGGAGGGAGAGCCTGGGTGAGTGGTTCTGTGAACTCAGCAGCTAAGGCAGGTGACTGCAGGTGAGCACTGTGGCCGAGCCTCACAGCCGGGAGAGTGGGGATGCAACAGCGCCAACCCCAAGGGGAAGCGGAGAAGACGGGCTGGAGAGACAGCGCAGCACTTGCCTTGCAAGTGTCCAACCTGAGTTTGACCCCCGGCATCCCATATGGTCCCCCGAACCCATCAGGAGTAAATCCTGTGCCTCACCCCCCCAAAAAATAAACTTGACAAGGAAAATGAAGCCAAGAACCACCCCCAACACACACACACACATACACACACACACACACATTTCCTCTATCATTCTAGGTGTAGACCCCAGCGTCCAGGGCGCCATCCGGATGGCCAGGAGGCAGCCCTGGTGGACATGGAAAGCCAGAAGCAGCCCGGCCTGGAGGGGCGGGACGGGGCAAGGTCACGGGCACTGCCATTCACCCAGAGCCAGCTCTGCCCAGCAGGCCCCGCCCTGTCCACCCAGCCAGGGGTCAGGCGGACCTGGCAGCAGGCGGCTCTGACTGAGGGGACAGTTGAGACACCCTTTACCCTTCATCGACCAGGAGAGGGACGCTGGGAATGATCACACGTGAGGCCGAGCCAGGGCACAGCGGGGATGGGGGTAGGGGGCGCTGGCTTTTCATGCGGCCAGCTCGGGTTTGGTCCCATCATCCCTTGTGGTCCCCGAGCACCAACCGGAATAATTCCTAAGTGCAGAACTAGGAGTAAGCCCTGAGCATCGCTGGGTGTGGCCCAAAATCAGAAGGAAAGAAAGAGAGAAAGAAAAAAAAAAGAAAGAAGGAAGAAAGAAAGGAAAAGAGAGAGGGAGGGAGAGAGAAAGGAAGGAAGGAAGGAAGGAAGGAAGGAAGGAAGGAAGGAAGGAAGGAAGGAAGGAAGGAAGGAAGGAAGGAAGGAAGGAAGGAAGGAAGGAAGGAAGGGAGGGAGGGAGGGAGGGAGGGAGGGAGAAGGGAGAGAGGGAGAAGGGAGGGAGGGAGGGGAAGGAAGGAAGGAAGGAAGGAAGGAAGGAAGGAAGGAAGGAAGGAAGGAAGGAAGGAAGGAAGGAAGGAAGGAAGGAAGGAAAAGAGAGAGAGAGAGAGAGAGAGAGGACCACATGAGTTCCTGGCCAGTGACCTTTGCTCCCTGCCTCCCAGCCCCCAGGCCCCCTCTGTCCCCCCAGCTGACTCCTCATGACAGGGAAGTGGCACTCCTCTCCTGCTATTCAGGGAGTCGGGGTGTTGGGAAGGGAAGTCACCCCAAACAGTCACTTCAGGGCTGATGCTGGAGTGGGAGAGGTCAGAAAACTGGGGGTCCGCTGTTCTCAGATACCCCCATCCCCCTTGATTAAAGCTCCGAGGAGTCGCACTCGTGGCTATGATCTCTCTGGCTCCCTGAAGCCGCCAGAGGCCACTCTGGGAGACTCAGTTTCCAGAAGAACCTGGCCTTTGCCTGGCCCTGTCCCGAGGTGGCTGAGCGGGAGCGGGGGTTCCTAACAACAGTCCCCAAAAGGAAAGGGGGTGCAGGGGGCTGGGAGAGAGTACGGCGGTTCCAATGCATGCTAGCAAGCATCCAATCTGGATTCGATTCCCAGCGCAGTGCTCCCAGCATTGCTGCGGGGGGGGGGGGGGGCCGGCTCCTGTCAGGGGAGTTGGGGTATCCCCGTCACCACAGGGTCCAAACAGCACCATCCTCAGGCCTCTGCACTGAACTGATGACCCAGTTGCCCAAGAATCACCAATGGGAACCTTGGGACTCCTAAGCACTGTTTGGAAGGACCCCATTAAAAAAAAATAGAGAGGCTGGAGCTATAGCACAGTGGGTAGGGCATTTGCCTTGCACACGGCCGACCCGGGTTCGATTCCCAGCATCCCATAGGGTCCCCCGAGCACCACCAGGAGTAACTCCTGAGTGCAGAGCCAGGAGGAACCCCTGTGCATCACCGGGTGTGACCCAAAAAGCAAAAAAAATTAAAAGTAGAAAAAGGGAGGCTGGAGAAAGAGCACAGCAGGTAGGGTGCTTGCCTTGTATGCAGCCAGCCAGGGCTCAGTCCTCAGCCTCCCATATGGTCCCCTGAGCACCAAGGAGGGATTCCTGAGTGCAGAGCCTGGAGGAACCCCAGAGGCTCCCCAGGTATGGTCCCCAAACCAAAAAGAAATCAACAAATAAATAAATATAAAGAAAAGGAGGCCCATGGGACTGGAGCGATAGCACAGCGGGGAGGGCGTTTGCCTTGCACACAGCCAACCCGGGTTCGATTCCCAGCATCCCATAGGGTCCCCCCAAGCACCGCCAGGAGTAATTCCTGAGTGCATGAGCCAGGAGTAACCCCTGTGCATCGCCAGATGTGACCCAAAAGAGAAAAAGAAGAAAAGAAAAGGAAAAGAGGCCCAGACATTGGAAGGTGGAGGTCATCCAGAGCATCGTGGAGCGGGTCTTCCGAGGGAAACAGTGCCCCCCCCGCCCCCACTTGCTCCTCATCCTCATGCAGCGAGGGCCCAGAAAGGCCCAGAGTAGGGCCAGAGTTGTCTGTCCTCCAGCCCCTGAGTGGTCACTTCCACACTGAAACCAAGCAGTCCAGGTGTCGGATCCTGCTTCCACCCCGGGATCCCCCGGGAGCCTGGGCGACCACTCCCCACTTCCTTCCCATGGGCCTCATTCAACTCTCCAGACATTTCATTTTGCCCCAACGTTTATTGAGCACCTGCTTACTTGCTCCAGGAGGGCCTGGACTAGACCCAACAGCTACAGACAAGAAGACTCAGCCTTGGGTTTTAATCCCGGGGTGGAAGGAGACACAGGTGGCAGTGCTGTGGACACGCCAACAGAGTGTCATGGCAGAGGGGAGGGATGGATTCTGGGAGCCTTCCTGGAGGTGGCGGTGCCTGAGCTGGGTTCTAAGGGATGCGGAGGAGTTTGCCAGCAGCGGGAGGAGAGATTTGCCAGCGAGTGGCAGAGCTTGAGTCGTATGCCAAGTTATGAAGGACGCGGGGCGTGACTGTGGGTTCTGGAAACGGGAAGAATCTTGGGGCTGACCAGAGTGGACACCCCTTTCCCTACCTGCGCTTCTGCTCTGGGCCTTGTCCTGGCAGATCAGGAATGGGGGCTTTGTCCAAGAACTAATGAAGGAGGGGCCGGAGCGATAGCACAGCGGGGAGGGCATTTGCCTTGCAAGAGGCCGACCCAGGTTCGATCCCCGGCATCCCATATGGTCCCCTGAGCACTGCCAGGAGCAATTCCTGAGTGCAAAGCCAGGAGTAACCCCTGAGCATCACTGGGTGTGACCCCCCCATAAAAAAAAAACTAATGAAGGAAGCAATAGAACAGCCTGCACCCAAGTCCCGTCTGGGGCTGGCCGTGGCCCTCCTTGGTGGGGATCCCGAGCACTCGCTTCTTTGTATTTATGGTCTCAACCTCCCCTCCACCCCCGCCCCCATTTCTTAGGTAAGTTCCTCGTTGGGGCCCCAAGTGTACTTGGCTGATGCGTGAGAGAAGACTTGTCTGTGATGGTGGGGAGGCCGGAAGGTTCCAGAAGGAGGCAGAGGAGTCGAGGCAGCAGTTTGGGGCCACTTTCTTTAAGTCCAATGTGGGACAATTTCCCCAGACCACCCCAGCCCTCTCCCCGCTGGTCCCCACTGGCCCCGGACACTGCCCGGCGCGGTCCGCTAGGCCTGGGGTGGGGGACACTGACCTTCACGCCCCCACCCCCATCAGACCCCCCGGGGGGTCCCGGGCGGACACCCCCGCCGGGCTGGGGCCCAGGCTGGCGTAGGCGGGCGGCGGGGCCGCGAGGGCGGCCTGCGGGGCCGCGGAGAGGCCGGGGGGCAGCGCGGAGGCCGGGGTGGAGGCCGGGGTGGAGGCCACCTCCCGCGCGCCCCCGCGGCCACCGCGGCCCGGGGACCAGTAGCGGCTGCGGAGCCTCCGGAGCAGCATGAGGGCCGTGATGACCAGGAGGTCGAAGAGCAGCTCGGCCATCTCCACCACGGACAGCACCGACGAGCCGAACCACAGGCTCCACTGGCTGCCCAGGTTGGACAGGAGCGTGACCATCTGCGAGGGGGGAGGGGCGGGGTCACGCTGACGGGGCGGGGAGGCGGAGGCTCCCCTCCCCTCGCCTCCACCCCAGACCCTCCCCTTCCCCCTCCCTCTCCCTCTCCCCCTCCCCCTGCATCTTCTGCTTTCCAGCACTCCACATTTCCCTGCGAAGACCCCCCAGTGCCCTAGAGACATCCTTCCCCCTCCCCTCCTCCCTGCATCTTCTGCCTTCCAGCCCCCCACTTTTCCCTGCTAATACCCCCCAGTGCCCTAGAGACATCCTTCCCCCTCCCCCTCCCCTGCATCTTCTGCCTTCCAGCCCCCCCACTTTTCCCTGCTAAGACCCCCCAGTGCCCTAGAGACATCCTTCCCCCTCCCCCTCACCCCTGTATCTTCTGCCTTCCAGCCCACCCCACTTTTCCCTACTAAGAACCCCCTCCCATGCCCTAGAGATCCTTCCCCCCTCCCCCCACCCCTGCATCTTCTGCCTTCCAGCCCCCCACTTTTCCCTGCTAATACCCCCCAGTGCCCTAGAGACATCCTTCCCCCTCCCCCTCCACTGCATCTTCTGCCTTCCAGCCCCCCCACTTTTCCCTGCTAAGACCCCCCAGTGCCCTAGAGACATCCTTCCCCCTCCCCCTCACCCCTGTATCTTCTGCCTTCCAGCCCACCCCACTTTTCCCTACTAAGAACCCCCTCCCATGCCCTAGAGATCCTTCCCCCCTCCCCCTCACCCCTGCATCTTCTGCCTTCCAGCCCCCCACTTTTCCCTGCTAAGACCTCCCCAGTGCCCTAGAGACATCCTTCCCCCTCCCCCTCACCCCTGCCCTACAGCCCCCCCACTTTTCCCTTTGAAGACCCCCCTCCCCTACACTTTCCCAGCTAAGACACCCCCATCCCCCCAGACATCCTTTCCCCCTTCCCCTGCACCCCTACATCCTCTGTTGCCCCTCCCCTGCTTTCCCTGCTAAGACACCCCCAGAGGATGAGGGGTGCGGAGCTAGGCAGTACCGTGACGGATGGAGACTCGGAATTGGTTTTGTAGTTCAGCTCCTTGAAGAAGATGTTGAGTTTGGCCACTCCGTCTCTTTGGAGAAAGGAGGGGTGGGTGGGGAGGCAGGGCAGAGGTCTCATTTCTCAGACCCTCACAAAGTCCCTTCACCACCTGTCCCATCAATCCCCCCCCCCACCCCGCCGCCCCTCCCAGAGATGGTGGGGGAGGACGCAAGTGCTGACCTCTTGTTGGTGATTGTGTAATTGTTCTGCCGGGAAAACATCTGGAAGACCCAGTCCTGGGAAAGAAGGGGGGTGTCAGTGGGGTCACCCGCACACCCCACTCAGGCACGGCCAGAGGACGGGAGGGGACGGAGCCAAAAACACCTATGCACAGTGACCCAGAGATGACCAGCCACGCACTTCTCACACACACACACACACACACATGCACGCATGCATGAACACACACATGCACACACACGCACGCATGCACACACGCCAACACCCATCACCCCCTCTCGGTCCCCCACCTTACCTGGGAAGACACTGACGGCCATCGGGAGTAACCGGCCGAGAGCTGGTAGCTGGTCACACTGGGGATGGAGGAAGGGGCTCAGCTGGGTGGCCCCAGGTTCCCCCTGGCCAGCTGCCCCCTCCCCCGTGTTCTGGGGACCACCCACCTGCACGGTTTCTTGCACTTGGAGAAGCAGCCCAGGCGGTCTGAGGAGAAGGCGTCCTGGAGCTTATAGTAGCAGTAGCCTGTGGGGGCCAGAGGTGCTGTCTGCCCAGGAGACCGCAGCCTTCTCCCCCCCATGCCCCGGGGGCCTCCCGGGACCCTTGACAGCCGCTGCACAAGACACTTGGGCAGCTCCAAGTAGCAGCCCCCAAATATGCTTAAGACATTACAATTAAGTCCGGGCCAGAGAGATAGTGCAGGAGGGGGAAGGCGCTTCCTGGCATGTGGTTCAATTGCTGCTATAGTCTAGGGTCCCCTGAGCACCACCAGGAGCGACCCCTGAGCACAGAGCCTGGAGGAAGCCGTGAGCACTGCCAGTGGGGCTCCAACCCCCTCCCCCCACGAGTAAAGTAAACGTTTGAAAGGGACACAGTACGGATACAGGATTGAGGTCGGGCATCCAGAGAGGCGAGCCTGCAAAGCCTTTTTTTTTTTTTTTTTTTAGCTTTTTGGGTCACACCTGGTGATGCACAGGGGTTCCTCCTGGCTGTGCACTCAGGAATGACTCCTGGCGGTGCTCGGGGGACCCTCTGGGATGCTGGGAATTGAACCTGGGTCGGCCGCGTGGAAGGCAAATGCCCTCCCCGCTGTGCTCTCGCTCCAGCCCCCAACCTGCAAAGTCTGACTGTAGGGAGTGAAAGATGGCGATGAGCCAGGAGCATCCTGGTGTGATCCTCTCCACGTGCCCTGTGCAAGTGTACCAAGACAGGGAGGAGGGGGCGGGGGGCAGGGCAGAGAGGGGCCCGTGCCGGGAGGGGATCAGGCCTGGAGCGTGCCAGAGGGGTCAAAGGTTCTTGGTGATGAAAATGTCCTAAAACTGATGGCGGTAACTGTTGCACAACCGGATGGCCAAACTACAGCCCCGAGGATGACGACACTCAGGCTGAGGGTGGACGAGCCAGGAACCATCTCAGCGAAGCCCTTCAAAGGGGGGGGGGGCTCGAAGGGACAGGACAGTGCAGAAGGTGCTCGCCTTGTGGGCGGCTGACCCAGGTTCGACCCCCGGCATGTCCTAGTGTCCCCGTTAATAATGATTCCCGAGTGCAGAGCCGGGAGCAGGCCCTGAGCATTGCTGGGTGTGACCCTAAAACAAAAACCAAAGAAGGATCCAGAGAAGGATCTTATGGGTCCCTCCTCTCCCGCTGCTCAGGTTCTCAACAAGGTTACTGGGTTATTCTTACTGCTTCTAGTCACCTGTTCTTGAAGTCCTTCTTACTCGCCCCTCCTCTCCCCTACTGAACCCTCCCTTCTTCTCCCCTCCCCATATTCTCTCCTCTCCCATCTTAGCCTCTCCTCCCCTCTCCTCTGTTCTTCTCCCTCCTCGCTCCCCTCTTCTCCTCTCCCCTCCCTCCTCTCCCCTTCCCTCCTCTCCTCTCCCCTCCTCTCTCTTCCTCTACTCTCCCCTCCTCTTCCCTCTCTTCCCCTTTTGTCCTCTCCCCTTCTCCCTTTTCCTCCTCTCCTCTCCCCTCCTTTCCTCTCCTCTCCTTTTCCTTCCCCTCCCCCTCCCCTCCCCTTCCTTTCCTCTTCTTTTCTTCTTCCTTCCTTCCTTCCTTCCTTCCTTCCTTCCTTCCTTCCTTCCTTCCTTCCTTCCTTCCTTCCTTTCTTCCTTCCTTCCCTCCTCCTCTCCTCCTCCCTCCTCCTCCCTTTCTTCTTTCCTTCCTTCCCACTTTGGGGCCCCACCCAGCAGTGCTCAGGGGCCACTCTGGATCAAACCTCGAGGAGCACTCCCCACAGTGTTGGGGAGTCCCCATAGGGTGCCGGGAGAGGGAGGCTAACAGGTGCCACAATCAAACAGGTCCTCCCGCATGTAAGGCCTGTGCTCCGGCCCCGTGAGATCTCTCCCCACCCAACACCCCCAGGGAAAGTCTTCACTTCTGCCCGACACCCTCCACCTGGCAGGGCTGGGAGAACGGGAGGAAGCTGCTGCCCCCCCTTTCCTCTCAGGGCAGCAAAAGGCAGCAGGAAAGATTCTCAGAAAGCACCAGGCTGGAGTGATAGCACAGCGGGTAGGACGTTTGTCTTGCACTCGGCTGACCCGGGTTCGATTCCCAGCATCCCATATGGTCCCCTGAGCACCGCCAGGGGTAATTCCTGAGTGCAGAGCCAGGAGTGACCCTTGTGCATCGCCGGGTGTGACCCAAAAAAGCAAAAAAAAAAAAAAAAAAGAAAGCACCAGGCTGGGTTCACAGTCAAGTTCCTCTCCCTGCAGGGACAGCTCTGTCACAGACTTCTAACAGCTTCGAAAGCGCGGGGCACAGGGGCCGCGGGCAGGGAAGCAAGGCTTCTGAGCTTCAAGAAGGACTGAAGCGGGGCTCTGGGGGGGTGATCGAGACCTGCCCCCTGCCAGCCCTGGGATGCTCCAGGCCAGAGCAATGCCAAGTCCGGGGCAGCCACCACGCTCTGGGCTCTGGAGCACCCTACAGTGCTCAGGACCCCTGGAGGGACTGAGGGGGTCTCCCGCCACAGAGGGAAAGCTTCTCAGAGGAGCGGCTGGGGACAAGAGTTCCGGGTGCAGCAGCCCCTGCTGTCTATAGCTTGTTCAGGGTCTTCCTCCTCTCCGCTTCCTAAGAGAAGCGTTCACGGCCGCAGAGGTCAGCTGGGAGGAGAGGAGCCCAGATTTTTTTTTTTTTTTGGACAGGACTACACCCAGCTGTGCTCAGGGCTTATTCCTGGCTCTGCACTCAGGGATCACTCCTGGCGGGGCTCAGGGACCTGATGGAGTGCCGGGGATCGAACCCAGGTCAGCCATGTGCTAGGCAAGTGCCCTGTCCACTGGACTATAATAGCTCTGGCTCCGGAACTCAGATTTTGTCTACATTAAGGAGGAGAGGGGCTGGAGCAATAGTACAGCGGGTAGGGCATTTATTTGCCTTGCACATGGCTGACCCGGGTTCGATTCCCAGCATCCCATATGGTCCTCTGAGCACCGCCAAGGGTGATTCCTGAGTGCAGAGCCAAGAGTAACCCCTGTGCATTGCCAGATGTGACCCAAAAAGCAAAAAAAAAAAAAAAAGGAGGAGAGTCTGATGCTGTCTCAACTTCTTCTCTCTCTCTCTCTTATTATTATTATTATTATTATTATTTTGCTTTTTGGATCACACCCGGCGATGCTCAGGGGTTCCTCCTGGCTCTGCACTCAGGAATTACTCCTGACGGTGCTGGGGGACCCTATGGGATGCTGGGAATCGAACCCGTGTTGGCCGTGCAAGGCAAACGCCCTCCCCGCTGTGCTATCGCTCCAGCCCCTCAACTTCTCTTTTTAAAGGGTCACTCCCTAAAAAAAAAAGGAAAAAGGAAAAAGCGGAAGATGAATAAATAAGGGCAACTCCCTGCAGTGCTCAGGGTCCGAACATTGCCGGGCAGGTCCTTAGCCCTCACACATGCTAGGTACATACTCCATGGCTCAAGCCACGGCCCTGGCCCTCAACCATTTTGTTGTTGTGTGTATGTGAGGCGTGGGGGGCACTGGGGGCTGTTTCTTGGCTTGGGGCCACATCTGGCTATGCTCAGAGGCTATTTCCAGCTCAATGCACAAGGACTGCTCTGTCAGTGCTCAGGGGACTGTGCAGTGCCGAGTTCAAACCCAGGCCTCCTGCATGCAGCCCAGGTGCTCCGACTCCGTGAGCCGCCTCCCGAATCCCCTCAGTTGTTTTCAACTATTCCATTCCTTTGATTTGATTTGATTTTTTTTTAATGGGGAGCAGGGGCTGGAACAATAGCACAGCGGGTAGGGCATTTGCCTTGCACGTGGCGTGGCCGACCTGGGTTCGATTCCCAGCATCCCATAGCCCCCCCCCCCCCAGCACCGCCAGGAGTAATTCCTGAGTGCATGAGCCAGTAACCCCCTGTGCAATGCAGGGTGTGACCCAAAAAGAAAAAAAAAGGGGGGGAGGGGAAAGGAAAAAGAAAGTCTTCGATAAGTAAGTGCACTCTATGCCTCTGATTTGCAAGTTGCATATCCGCTCCTCGTGAATTGAACGGGCATGTATGTTGCAAGACGCACAGAAAATGAAAGCTGTTTGGGAAACGTGAACAAGAAGTATTTGGGGGGAGGGGCAGGAGAGATTGTATAGTACATGGGCTACTTGGGTTCAATCCCCAGCATCCACCAGCAGTAGCTCCTGAGTGCAGAACCATAAGTGACCCCTGAGCATCACCGGGTGTCACCCCCCCCAAGACAAAGAAAGTATTTGGGGGGTCAGGGCTCTGCAGCAGAACACTGGCTTTGCACACTTTAGGGCCTGGGTTCAAGTTCTGACACATGAAAAACAAACTTCCTTCTAGCATTTTCTTTGTTTCTCTCTCTCTCTCTCTCTCTCTCTCTCTCTCTCTCTCTCTCTCTCTCTCTCTCTCTCTCTCTCTCTCTCTCTCTCTCTGTTTTGCTTTTTGGGTCACACCCAGCGATGCACAGGGGTTCCTCCTGGCTCTGCACTCAGGAATTCCTCCTGGCGGTGCTCGGGGGGCCATAGAGGATGCTGGGAATCGAACCCAGGTTGGCTGTGTGCAAGGCAAACGCCCTCCTCGCTGTGCTATTGCTCCAGCCCCACTTCTAGCATTTTCTATCGGTCCCCACCCCACCTGCTGCGTGGTCAGCGGCTGAGGAGCAAACCAGGAAGCTCAGGACAGATCTGCCTGGCTGGATTCATCCCTGGCATCCCGTCAGTTCCCCAGGGAAGCCCCAGCAGTGATCCCTGAGTTCAGAGTCAGGAGTCAAACCCTGAGCAGCGCCGGGGCGGCCAAAAACACAACCAACAAAATCAAAACGTCTGGCCGCCCAAGCAGAGAGAGCAAGAGTCCGACACAGCCAAGGACCAAAGCAGGATGATCAGAGGCAGGCTGAGGAGGTCAGACCGGAAGGAGGCAGAAAGTGGGGGGTACAGGGGCTGGAGCGATAGCACAGCGGGGAGGGCGTTTGCCTTGCACACGGCCAACCCGGGTTCAAATCCCAGCATCCCAGATGGTCCCCTGAGCACGGCCAGGTGTAATTCCTGAGTGCAGAGCCAGGAGTAACCCCTGTGCATCGCTGGGTGTGACCCAAAAAGAAAAAAAAAAAAGTGGGGGGAGCAGGGGCAGAGGCGGAGGGCCCAGAGCAAGACCTGGGCTTGAGAGTAGGAGGTGGGGGGTGCCCTCGCAGCCTCACCCCAGGAATCGTGCTTTCGGTCACAGAACTCCACGCCCGGGCGCCGCGGGTAGAAGAGGTAGGCGCAGCCGCACTGGCGGATCATGCTCTCCTGGAAGCAGGAGTGAATACACACCTGCAGGAGAACAGGACAGGGGGGAGGCGGTGAGAGCGGCCAGGTCCAGCCTCCTCACCACCACCCCCCCGCATGCCTCCGACCCCTGTGTCCACTGCGCCTGGCTGGCTGGAGACGCCCAGCGCAGCCTCACCTGCTGGGTGTACTTCAGAGGGTGGTACAGGTTCTCCACGGGGACGTCGCTGCCGTTCTGGGTGCAGTCGCCATAGTCGCCGCCCAGTCGCACCAGGGCTTCCTAGGAGGCCCCCGGACAAGAAGCCAGAGGTCAGAGGCCATGGCCCGGGCCCCTTCCAGAATATTTCTCCATCCTCCAGCCCACACGGTGTCTCCTTCCCTGCCGACCGCTGCTCTTGACCTCATCGTTTCAAAACGTGTCCCCAGCCGGAGTGACCGCACAGCAGGGAGGGGGTCTGCCTTGAACAGTGGCCGACACGGGTTCCATCCCCAGCATCCCACGTAGTCTCCCCCACCCCTCCCTCCAAGCCCGCCAGGAGGAATCCCTGAGCATCGCCGGGTGTGGCCCCAAACAGAAACAAAACAAAACCCATGTCCCAGCCAGAGTGATAGTCCAGCAGGTAGGGTGCTTGTCGTGCTGGTGGGCAAACTTGGGTTCTACCTCCCGCACCCCCTAGGGTCCCCCTTAACCCTGCCAGGAGGGGTCACTGAGCTCAGGGCCAGGAGGAGGAAGTCCTGAGCACCACTGGGTAAGGCTGAAGACACAAAACAATCAAAACATGTTTCCAGGGGCCGAAGCGAGAGCACAGCGGGGAGGGCGTTTGCCTTGCACGCGGCCGACCTGGGTTCAATTCCCAGCATCCCATAGGGTCCCCTGAGCACCGCCAGGAGTAATTCCTGGGTGCAGAGCCAGGAGTAACCCCTGTGCATCATCGGGTGTGACCCAAAAAGAAAAAAAAAGAAAAAGAAAATGCTAGAAGCTTGTTTATTTTTCACGGTGTCAGAGCTTGAACCCAGGGCCTAAAACATGCAAAGCCAGTGTTTTGCTGCTGAGCTGCAACCCTGGCCCCCCAAATGCTTTCTTTGTCTTTTTTGGGGGGCAACACCCGGTGATGCTCAGGGGTCACTCCTGGTTCTGCACTCAGGAACTACCTCTGGTGGATGCTGGGGATTAAACCCGAGTTGTGCATCGCTGGGTGTGACCCAAAAAGCCCAAAAAATAAAATAAAATAAAATAAAATAAACAACAACAAAAAAACAGGTTTCCAAGGACCCTGACCCCCAGCATGTCCTGACGCCCCTCGGGACTCTTGTCCAAGCTGCACTCCTCAGGTACCTGTTTTCCTAGTGTCATCCGTGCCAGCGCCCCCCCACCCCCAGCCAGCCCTGGCTGGCCTCTGGAGCCTCCGCATAGCCCAGGCCTGTCCCCACAGGTCACCCATCGGCCGCCGCTTGCCTTCCTCATGCTGATGGAGGTCTCCACGCCAGGCCGCAAGTTAAAGCCGCCGTCGTCCATGAAGGGAGGCTCGTCCTGCCCGTGCACCATGACCCTGGCCCCCGTCACCGTGGACAGCAGGGGAATGAAGTCATTCTGCTCCGTACGCAGCATCAAAGACAGACCTGCGGGGGGGCACAGAGGCGGGGAGAGGTGTCCGGGGATGGGAACCCACATCATGCCCACCTGGCCTGGTCCCCACAGCTCCGAGGGGAGGGAGAGCCGGATCAGGAAGACAAACAGCGTGGGGGACCCCAGGACCCCGGGTGAGTGAGGAGAGCCCTGCCCTGGGCATGCTGCAAGGATTCTGTGCAACCCAGGAGAGACAGAATAAGGGGTGGGGGGTCCCCCCTCCATGTTTGAGAGAGACTTGTGGGGAGGTCCAAAGGCAAAGGTGAGGGGCTGGAGCGATAACACAGCGGGTAGGGCATTTGCCTTGCACGCGGCCGACCCGGGTTCGATTCCCAGCATCCCATAGGGTCCCCTGGGCACTGCCAGGGGTGATTCCTGAGTGCAGAGCTAGGAGTAACCCCTGTGCATCGCCAGGTGTGACCCCCCCCAAAAAAAAAAAGAAAGGCAAAGGTGAACTCAAGACAGGAAGGTGCCCCCCAAAAAATATGCACACAAGGTCACAGGAAGGCCCCAGGAAGGATGTGGGAGCGGAAGTGGCTCACCGTTGTTGATCCCGGGCATGGAAGACATCCAGAGTTTCGAGTTGTTTTTGTCATTGAACGTGTAGCAGTTGCCATACATGGGGTGGTGGAAGTGCGAGTAATTCCTTATGAGGAGAGAGAGAGAGAGAGAGCGTCGGGTCAGAGAGAGGCACCTCGGTGGTCAGAGGAAGCCAGATTTCCAGAACTCTCTGCTTCCGGTCCACCGACGACTCGCAACATTGTGTCAAGACGCTGGCTTCCCCAGGCTCCCCCGCCCACCGCCCCCACGCCTCTGAGGGCTCCGCAACCACAGCACAGAGGTCAAGAGATAGTCCAAGGTCGCGCAAACAGCACTGATGACCTTGGGACTCAAGCCTTGGTTGACTGTCTGAACCCGGGCTCCTTCCCCACCAGGCCACCAACCCCACTGGCCTTGTGCTCTCCCTCCCACTGCGATGTCACAGCATGAAGATACCCCCGTGGTGTTCTCCAGCCTCCTGTGTGTCTAAGTTTCCCCTGTGGATTTTATTCAGGGTGGGGGGGTGCAGTGCATGGTAAGTGGTGCGCAGGGCTATTCCAGGGGTGATTCCTGGTGGTGCTTGGGGTTTGCCTGAGTTTAATCCCTAGCACCACAGGGACTGAGTGCCTAGCAATATGTAAGAGCAACCTCTGATTGGTGAGACACCCCCCCCCAAAAAAAAAAAACTGGGGCTGGGGGGAAAGCCAGAGGTGAGATGAGACTAATGACATCACATTCATGATATACACAGTTTCCATTTGTTTGGGGCCACATCAGGCGATGCTCAGGGGTTACTCCTGGCCCTGCACCCAGAAATCCATCACTCCTGGCGGTGCTCAGGGGACTCCCTGGGGTGCCGGGGATTGAACCCAGGTCGGCCACATGCAAGGCAGGTGCCCTCCCCACTGTACTATTGCTTTGACCCCACATTTTGAAAAAAAAAAACTCAAAGACATACACGCTAGGCGCTGGGGGACGGGAGGTGGCGTCGTACCATGAGCCCGTTCAGAGCGCGCCTCCAGACCTGTATTTGAATCTCAGCTCTACCCAGAGACGCGGGGGGGACCACCGAGGTTCGCTGGAACTCGGAGAGAGGCGTGGCGGGGAGATGTGTGGTTTCTCACCCGTTACACGGGAATCATAAAAATACGCCACCACATGTGGTCAGCGCCCCAATAATCTGAGGACAGTGGTGAGCACTCCTGTACGTTTACCATGAAAATTATAGGCCCTCGTTAAGACAGGCAAGGTCAGAAGATAATAACAGGGGGCCAGAGTGACGGGGTGACAGGTGTGAGCAGAGGCAGGCTCGGGGGCCCCTTCCCCGACGGCAGCTTCTGTCCTCACACACACACACACACACACACACACACACACACACACAGAGCGGAGACGGGAACGAATGACATGCTGGCCAGTGTGTGGGTGCCTGGCGGGCCCCACCCGGCACAGCGGCCCTTCTGCAGTGCCACGGGAGGGAAGGGCTCCCTGAAAGGGGACAAGCTGGACAGAAAGCTCCGGAAATGGGAGTCAGGAGGGGACAGCAGGGGCCAGGGGCAGCAGAGGCCACAGGAGAAGACCCCCCCTCTTCCTCCCGGAGCCCAGTGCTTTGAGAATAGGCCACCGTCGGTCATGCCCTCTTTTTTTTTTTTTTTTGCTTTTTGGGTCACACCTGGCGATGCACAGGGGTTCCTCCTGGCTTTGCACTCAGGAATTACTCCTGGCCATGCTCAGGGGACCCTATGGGATGCTGGGATTTGAACCCAGGTCAGCCGCGTGCAAGGCAAATGCCCTCCCAACTGTGCTATCCGCTCCAGCCCCAGGTCATGCCCTCTTTAGCCAGGCTGTTCACTTTGCAAGTCCCGGAGTCAGGTTGCGTGGTGGGCAAGGGATGGGGAAAATCCTTGGCCGGGGTAGGTGGGGCTGAAGGCAAGGGCATTCCCGGTTTGGGTCCGAGATCCAGGGGCCCGTGGCTCAGGGGCCCGTGCCAGGGCTCTGTGATCTCGCACACCTGGTGCGATTCTTGACATAGGTATTGCCATCTTCCTCCTCCCTCGAGCAGCAGCAGTGCCCAAAGGACAAGGGTTACTTGTTTTTTCCTCCGGTGCCACTTCAATACCGAGAAGCCTGTCGAGCCGAGCCCAGACTGTCTAACGCTGCATGAATCGCCTTTTCCGCTCCCCTTTTACCAAGAAGCCGGCTCAGAAGAGTGGCATGCGACAGCCCGAGTGGGGTGAGGAAGTAACAGAGTCAGGACAGAAACTCCGTCTCGTCCCTCGCTCACTCCAGGCGATTTTCAGACACACATGAACACACACACACACACACACACACACACACACACACACACACACACACACACACACACGGGCTCATGCAATCGCACCACTGCCTTGCCCTGTCTGAGAGAGGCCAGACGGTTGCTGGGGTTCAATGCTACTCAAACAAAGTCACAGAGCAGTTCCCTTCCTACCCTCGGGTTCAACACCAGATCCAGGTCCAGAGAGAGAGAGAGAGAGAGAGAGAGAGAGAGACAGCATAGCGGGTCAGCGTTTCCCTTGCACCGCCAACCCAGGCTGAACCCCCGGGCACCCCATATGTTCCCCTGAGCCCTGCCAGAACAATCCCTGAGTGCAGAGCCAGGAGTCAGCAGCCCTGAGCATAGCTGGGTGTGGCCCCCAAACACAACCTAAAAACAAAAATCACAGCCAAATCTCTCATCTGTCCTCTTAGGGGTTGCCATGGTAACCCAGCTGTGCAGGCACTAGCAGGGGGTCTGGCAGAGGGCTCCGGGCAGAGGTTTGGACCCAGATCCATGCTCCACCTCTTCCCCCTAGGGATTTAATTAATCATCAAGCATTTCTTTTTTTTTTTTTTTTTTTGCTTTTTGGGTCACACCTGGCGATGCACAGGGGTCACTCCTGGCTCTGCACTCAGGAATTACCCCTGGCCGTGCTCAGGGGACCATATGGGATGCTGGGATTTGAACCCGGGTCGGCCGGGTGCAAGGCAAACGCCCTACCCGCTGTGCTATCTCTCCAGCCCCAAGCATTTCTTGAGTGCAGGCCCGCCCAGGAAGGAGTGTCCGTGGGGGCAGAAAAACTCACGCCTGGTTGCAGGATTCCTGGTTGAAGCGGCAGGCAAAGATGAAGTTGCCCAGCGCGTCTTCCTCCAGGGCAGGCGAGGTGTCGGACAGCTGGGACAGAATGTTGATGTAGTGGAAGCGGTACCACTCCCTCACCGCGTCCACCCCCGACGAGTACGTCTGGTAGAAGCAGTCGGATTTGTTCTGGTTGCACTGGACACGGAGAGCAGAGCGTGGGGAGAGAGAAGAGGCAAGGCAAGGTCAAGGAGTGAGGACTGGGGTTCATGGGGAGGGGAACGGGATGCAGGCAGGAGCAGAAGCCCCGGTGGAGAGAGGGTGGAGAGAGGATGGAGAGAGATGGAGAGAGAGGGAGAGAGATGGAGATAGGATGGAGAGAGGATGGAGAGAGGATGGAGAGAGATGGAGAGAGATGGAGAGATATGGGGAGAGGATGGAGAGAGATGGAGAGAGATGGAGAGAGATGGGGAGAGGATGGAGAGAGATGGAGAGAGGTGGGGAGAGGATGGAGAGAGATGGAGAGAGGATGGAGAGATGGAGAAAGATGGGGAGAAGATGGAGAGAGATGGAGAGTGATGGAGAGAGAATGGAGAGAGATAGAGAAGGGATGAGAGAGATGGAGAAAGGATGGAGAGAGGATGGAGAGGGATAGAGAGAGATGGAGAGAGGATGGAGAGAGGATGGAGAGAGATGGGGAGAGAATGGAGAGAGATGGAGAGAGATGGAGAGAGGATGGAGAGATATGGAGAGAGATGGAGAGAGATGGAGAAAGATGGAGAGAGGATGGAGAGAGATGGAAAGAGATGGAGAGAGATAGAGAAGGGATGGAGAGAGATGGAGAGAGGATGGAGAGAGATAGAGAAGGGATGAGAGAGATGGAGAAAGGATGGAGAGAGGATGGAGAGGGATAGAGAGAGATGGAGAGAGATGGAGAGAGATGGAGAGAGGATGGAGAGAGATGGGGAGAGAATGGAGAGAGATGGAGAGAGGATGGAGAGAGATGGAGAGAGGATGGAGAGAGATGGAGAGAGATGGAGAGAGATGGAGAGAGATGGAGAGAGGATGGAGAGAGGATGGAGAGAGATGGGGAGAGAATGGAGAGAGATGGAGAGAGGATGGAGAGAGATGGAGAAAGGATGGAGAGAGGATGGAGAGGGATAGAGAGAGATGGAGAGAGATGGAGAGAGATGGAGAGAGGATGGAGAGAGGATGGAGAGAGATGGGGAGAGAATGGAGAGAGATGGAGAGAGATGGAGAGAGGATGGAGAGAGATGGAGAGAGATGGAGAGAGATGGAGAAAGATGGAGAGAGGATGGAGAGAGATGGAAAGAGATGGAGAGAGATAGAGAAGGGATGGAGAGAGATGGAGAGAGATGGAGAGAGATGGAGAGAGGATGGAGAGAGATGGAGAGAGATGGAGAGAGATGGAGAGAGGATGGAGAGAGATGGAAAGAGATGGAGAGAGATAGAGAAGGGATGGAGAGAGCACAGGGTGAAGGGCAGGGAGGCAGCCCCGAAGAGGGTGGAGCCAGGATTCTTGGTCCCTTCCCTGATGGGAAAAGAAGGGCCAGAAGGATAGCACAGCGGGGAGGGCGTTTGCCTTGCACACGGACGACCCAGGTTCAATACTCGGCATCTTATAGGGTCCCCCGAGCATTGCTGAGAGTGATTCCTGAGTGCAGAGCTAGGAGTAACCCCTGAGCATCACCAGGTGCAACAAAAACAACAAAAAATACAAAAAATACAAAAAACCAAAATCACCACAGATGGGAAAGGAGAAGAAGAGAGGGATCAAGATTTATTCCCTTGATAGGGTGGGACTAGAGCTGTCTCTGGAGAGGTGGCACAGTGAGTAGAGCTCACACTTTAGGCCTTAGTTCCAGCCCTGGCACACGTGGTCCCTGGAGCACCCAGCTCCAAAACAAAATAAACAGCTCCCCAAAATGATTATTCTAGAATCAGGTCTCCGTGGAGGCTGGAGTCATGGTACAGCGAGTAGGATGGCTGTCTGGCACACGGACAACCTGGGTTTGATCCGTGGGTGTCGCCCAAACACAAAAAGGTTTTAAAAAATTACAAAAGAAAAAAATAATTCAGGTCTCCTGAGAGCATGTTTACTCTCATGGGGTGGGGGTGAGGGCGTCTTTCTTCCTTCTGCTTCTTTCCCTTTTTGTTCTCCTCACACTTTACTTTGTATGACAAAAGTTAAGTCTTCCTTTTTCACTGACTCTTCTTTCTGTCCCTTTTCTTTTCCTTTATTCTTATTCCCTCACTGTAGAGCAGACATCTGCCTGTTACACTGGAGGTCTCCACTGCATTACCACCACCACCCCCTAGCCCCCACCCGCCTTCCACCCCAAGGTGGATCATTGTACAGGTGATTTGGCTCAAGGCTCTTTCTGCCCTCCCCCAGAGGTCCGCGGCCGAGACACCTCACCGGCTGGCACCAAAAGATATTTAATCAATACGTCTTCCAAAATAAATGTACTGGGGCTGGCCAGAGCAATAGTACAGTGGGTAGGGTGCTAGCTGTGCAGGCGGTGGACCCGGGTTCCGTCCCCGGCACCCCGTTTGATCCCTGGAGAGCAGTACCAGGAAGGAGTAAGCCCTGAGCACGACTGGTGTAGCCCCCAAATGAAAAATAAATAAATAAATGTATTGGTTTAGTGTAAAAAAACCAATAAATAAGTGGACTGTTTTGCCACAAGGGGTGGTGAACAGAACAACAATATTTTGTTAATCAACCATTGGATGTAATAAGGACACAGTGCCCTGAGATTCAACAGAGCCTGGCAAGCTCCCCCAGGCGTTTTCCATAAACCAAAAACAGTAACAAGTCTCACAATAGAGATGGTACTCGTGCCTGCTGGAGCAAAATCCATGAACAATGGGAGGGCAGTGCTACAGGGCAGTGCCTGGTTTAGTGACCTGGGGGTTATTGTTTTAATTTAGCTGCAAGCCCAGGAGGTGTTCCCCGCCCCACCTCCCCGCCTCCCAAATCACTAGGCAAGAGGGGCCCCCCATACCCCCTCCAGGAAAGGGAGACAAGTCTGGTGGGTGGGCGGGGCCGCCCGGCTCTGGGGCGGGGCCTCAGACAGGGGCGGGGCCTGCTGAGGGGAGGGGATTTGGTGGGAGGTGGGGCATGAGGAGGGCGGGGCTTTGTAGAGGGGCGTGGTCTGAAGAGGAGCCGGGGCTGCTGGGGCGGGGCCTGTTGTGGGCGTAGCTTTTGAGGGGCGTGGTCGGTGGGCGGGGCTGAGGCGGGCGGGGCGGGGCCTTACCAGCTTGAAGCCGATCTTCCAGTCCTTCCTGTTCACGGGCGGGTTGTTGTCGCGCACGCTGGAGGCGGCCCTGCGGTCCCTGTGAGCCTCGTGGGGCGGCACCCGGACGAGCTGCAGGGAGTGCAGCAGCGAGTCCCCGCCGTCGCGCCGGCGGCGGGGATGCGCCGCCGCCAGGGTCTTGGAGGAGTTGTAATTGAACAGGTCGAAGAGCGTCTGCTCCGTCAGGCGGTCCAGCTCCTCCAGCTCGCGCTTGATCTCCGTGTACCTGGGGGCCGGGCGGGAGAGCGTGGCCGCGCCGCTCCGGGCCCCCAGCAGGTGGATCCAGCCCCGGGAAACCCGCTCCGGCGCCTCCGCGTGGGGTGGGGTGGGGAGGAGGAGACGGGAGCCCCCGCCGTGCCGGCGTTTTATTTGCACAGGTGGGGGACCCAGAACTTGCCTGTCTTCTCCCCCACTCACTCCCCTGCACGAGATCGGGGATGGGGGGCGCGGGGGGCGTGCTCGGCCAGTGCCCAGTCACCCCGCATTGATCCCTGCAAGCGAGGGGCGACCCAACACCTCCTGAATTCGAGGTTTTCAACTACCCTTCTTCACACTGCAGAGGGACTTTTTAAAATAGCGAGGCCGCGGCTGGAGCAATAGCAGAGAGGGTTCTTCACACGCGGTGAATTCGGGTTCCACCCCAGGCGCCACATACGATCCCCCCAAGCCCTGAGCCCTGAGCATCATCGCCGGGTTTGCTCCCCAACCCCTGCCCACCACGTACACAAAATAAAACTGATGCCTGGCACCCCTCCTCCTCCAGTTTTTTTTTTTTTTTTTTTTTTTTTTGCTTTTTGGGTCACACCCAGCAGTGCACAGGGGTTACTCCTGGCTCATGCACTCAGGAGTTACTCCTGGCGGTGCTCAGGGGACCCTATGGAATGCTGGGAATCGAACCCGGGTCAGCCAAGAGCAAGACAAAAGCCCTCCCCGCTGTGCTGTTGCTCTAGCCCCTCCTCCTCCAGTTTTGATAAGTTTCAGGGTGGCACCCAAACTCCGCAAATTAAACACTGCCCAGTACAATCCTTCTCAATACCGGCCCTATTGCCATTTCCATCAAGGTCGGAGTGGATGGGCCTAAGAGATAAAATCTACCAAAGTAAAAACAAACACACCCAGAACTAAGGAATCATTAAACAGAGTTGCATAATATCAAACACACCATTGTATTTCTAAATATTAGCCACCAACTATTGGAAAGTGAGGTCAGTGAATAACACCGTACCGTATTGAAATAGCAAAAACATCAAATACTAGGGGGGAAAAATTAACGAGACTGAGCAGGAATGTTGCCTTCAAAAGCCTAAGTCAAAGGAGAGCCATATATGTTTATGTGTAGAGACTCAATATCACTATATCACTCTATCACTGTCATCCCGTTGCTCATCGATTTGCTCGAGTGGGCACCAGTAACGTCTCCATTGTAAGACTTCTTGATACCATTTTTGGTATATCAAATACGCCACAGCTAGTTTGCCAGGCTCTGCCGCGCAGGCAGGATACTCTCGGTAGCTTGCCAGGCTCTCCAAGAGGGACGGAGGAATCGAATCCAGGTCTGCTGCGTGCAAGATAGTTAAGATATCTCCCAAATAGATCTTTTTTGGTTTGGTTTGTTAGTTTTGTGGTGCTGGCAGTTAAGTGCTCAGTGGCTGAGCCATGCCCAGCAACAGATAAATCTTCAGATTCAATACGATCTATCAAAACTTCCAAAAATTATACATCAGCTAAAATCCATATGGAAAAAAAATTTCAGTAGAACAACCAAGGGTCAGAGCAACATATTGCATAGCAGATAGGGTGCTTGCCAGGAGTAAATACTTAGTACACGACCAAAACAAAAACCAGAATAGGGGCTGGAGCAATAGTACGATGGGTAGGGTGTGTGCCTTGCATGTGGCTGACCCAGGTTTGATTCCTGGCATCCCCTATGGTCCCCTGAGCACAACCAGGAGTGATTCTTGAGTCCACAGCCAGGAGGTACTCCTGAGTACCTCCAGATGTGGCCCCCAAACAAACAAAAATCAGCAGGAGAGAGTGCATATATAAACTCATATAATATGTTACCAATTGTGTTTTGTTTGCTTGTTTTACCAAAGCACCAATTTAATCCAATGGGGAAATCCTATTCCCTACAAACAGATAGCACTGGAACAACTGGAAACAATATGAAGAAGAAGAATCTCAAATACTACCTTGGTACACACACAAATTTAGTACAGTGGGTAGGTCACTTGCTCTGCACATGGCCAACCCAGGTTCCAACCCCAGCACATTCATATGGTCCTGGACACCATCAGGAGTAATTCCCAAGTAGAGAGACAAGAGTAAGCATCACTGGGTGTGCCCCCCAAAATATTTTAGTTAAGGTGGCTCATAGACCTAAACAAAATTCAAAGCTACAAAAACTCTACAAAAATAAAAGCGAAAACAGAAGATAGCTTCATGGCTCTAGAACAAGCCAAATTTCATAAAATACAAAATATCTATGGACAAACATGTCCTGAGGTGCAAAGACCTCTTGGGAGTCAATAATATAATGACAAATTGCTTTAAAAATGAAGCAAACACCCAGGCCCAATAAAATTAGTCTTTAGGGAAATGTAAGTTAATACCATAATGAGGTTTTCTTTCTTTTTCTTCTTCTTTTTTTTTTTTTTGGCTTTTTGGGCGATGCACAGGGGTTCCTCCTGGCTCTGCACTCAGGAATTACCCCTGGAGGTGCTCAGGGGACCCTATGGGATGCTGGGAATCGAATCCGGGTTGCCCACATGCAAGGCAAACGCCCTATCGGCTGTGCTATCGCTCCAGCCCCGAGGTTTTCATTTTAAGCTAATACTAAAAGTTAACCCACTGATGTGGGTGAGAATGTAGGGTAACTCAAATTTCTACTGGTGGTGTCTAAAATGGCATGACCAATTTGGGAGACTTGTTCATGGTTTCTTGGTTTTTTTTTTTGTTCTTTCCTGGCTTTTGGGGTCATACCTGGCGATGCTCAGGGATTAATCCTGGCTCTACATTCAGGAATTACCCTTGGTGGTTCTCAGGGGAGCATGTGGGATGCTGGGGATCGAACTCAGGTTGGCTACATGCAAAGCAAATGCCCTACCCACTGTACTATCCCTCCAGCCCCAGCTGATGGCTTCTTAAATATACCCCATGAGGGCTGGAGAGACAATATGGTAGGTAGGGCATTTATCTTGCACATGGCCAACCTCGGTTCAATTCCTGGTACCCCATAGGGTCCTCCGAGCCCCTCAGGAGTGATTCCTGAAGAGTACTCCCTGAGCACTGCCAGGTGTGGCCCTAAAATCAAAATAAATACACTTTATGACCCAACAATTTTACTTTTAAACTTTTTACCCAATTCTACTCCTAATCATTTATCCAAGAAAAATGGAAACATAAGGACATATATTTACAGCAGTTTTATTCGCAAAAGTCAACAACTAGGGGCCAGAGCGAGAGCACAGTGGGTAGGGCATTTGCCTTGTACATGACCGTCCTGAGTTCAATCCCTGGCATCCCATATGGTTCCTCGAGTACTGCCAGGAGTAATTCCTAAGCTCAGAGCCAGGAGTGACCCCTGAGCATCACTGCGTGTGACCCAAAAAGCAAATAAATAAATAAATAAACACAAAAACGTCAAAACTAAAAAGCAACCCAAGTAAATGTTCATTGGAATAACTTAGCAATGAAAGGGAACTGTGGTAGGCATTAAATGCAACATAAGTCAGACACGCATATATGATTCAGCTTAGGTAAAGTCTAAGAACAGATAAAATTAAATGACGGGCGGGGAACGTGCTGCCTTTCATGAGGATGACCTGGGTTTGATCCCCGGCATCCCATACAGCACTGCCAAGAGGCATTCCTGAGTGCAGAGCCAGGAGTAAACCCCGAGCATCACCGGGTGTGACCCCAAAACAAAATAAAATAAGCAAAAAGGCCTAAATGATGGTGCTATATGACAGAAAACGAGAGTGGGGAAGGGAGAGACGAACAGCAAAGAATCGTAGGGGAGGGGCTGGAGCCATAGCACAGCGGGGAGGGCGTTTGCCTTGCACGCAGCTAACCGAGGTTCGATTCCCAGCATCCCATAGGGTCCCCTGAGCACCGCCAGAAGTCATTCCTGAGTGCAGAGCCAGGAGTGACCCCTGAGCATCACTGGGTGTGACCCAAAAAAGCAAAAAACGAATAAACAATGAAAAAAAGAAACGTGGGGGAAAGGAAATGGTCACTATCTAGATCATCTAACTTCAGTGAGCACCTCAGTTCAGTGCGGTTTATTGCAACATCACTTATACCGCCATTCAAGAGAAAGTCCCCAAAATGAGTGTGTTTATGGGGCCGCAGAGTCAGTACCGGAGTCCGGTGCTTGCCTGGCACCCCACCCACTCAATGACCCAATTTGTTTTGGGGGTTGGGTTTTGGGGTTGGGTTGTTTTGGTTTTAGTTTGGTTCTGGTTTGGGGCCACACCTGGTGATGCTCAGGGGTGACTCCTGGCTCTGCACTCAGGAATCACTCCTGGCAGTGCTCGGGGGACCCTAGGGGATGCTGGGGCTTGAACCTGTGTTGGCCGAGCTCAAGGCAACTAGATAGTACCCTCTGTACTATCTATCCAGACCCCCCAACCCACCCTCCCAGTTTGAACCCCAGCACCACAGATGGGCCCCTGACTACCACCAGGGGTCACTCTTGAGCACCATAAGGAACTAGGTTTTTTGGTTTTTGTTTTTTGTTTTGGCGATGGGGGGGGAAGCTTGGTGATTAAAAGAATAGCTAGCATTGATGGCGTCACAGGTGATAGAACGCTCATCTCCCTGCTCTCCTGTCCCTGCTCACTCAGCATGCCGTGAGCTACTATTCCCGGGTCATTCCCTTCAACAGGTGAAATAAGATAAAACACCCTAAGGCTCATCAAGTCAGAAAACGCTCCGCTGGCCTCTCGACCCTTTATTCTGTGTCTGCTACCCCTAAGACTCTCTCTCTCTCTCTGTCCCCCCCCCTTTTTTTTTTTTTCTTTTTGGGTCACACGGGTGATGCACAGGGGTTACTCCTGTCTCTGCACTCAGGTATCAGTCCTGGCGGTGCTCATGGGACCGTGTGGGATGCTGGGAATCGAACCCAGGTCAGTCGCATGCAAGGCAAACGCCCTCCCCGCTGTGCTATCGCTCCAGCCCTACCTCTGATTCTCTTTAGGGTTTGGTGTGGTCCCCCAGGAAGAACAGCAGAGTCAAATAGGCTGGATGTGGGGCGCGGGGTTCCAGTCTCTCATTCTCCAGCTGTCATATTGGTACAATATCACCCAATATATCAGCCTCCTGGCATCTCTCTGTCTCTGTCTCTGTCTCTCTCTGTCTCTGTCTCTCTCTCTCTCTCTGGTTTTATGGGTCACAGCTGGCAGTGCTCAAAGGTTACTCCTGGATCTACACTCAGGAATTAACTCCTGGCAGTGTTCAGAGGACCATAGGGGATGGCACGGATCCAATCCAGGCCAGGCATGTGCAAGGCCACTGCCCTCCCCACTGCACCGTCTCTCCAGCCCCGAAGACTCGCCTTCTCCATCTGCACAATGAACAAGGCACCAGAAGGTGGCATGAGGACACATCCAGTGGCACCAAGTGGACAAGCCGGGGCCGGAGGGAACAGTACCACTGGCAGGACACTCGGTGTGTGTGTGTGTGGCTGACCCAGCTTCGATCCCCAGTCACACATACGATCCCCTGAGCACCGCCAGGAGTGATCCCTAACCACAGAGCCAGCAGTATCTCTATCTCTGGTCCACACCTGAAGATGCTCAGGGCTTCCTCCTGGCGCTGTGCTCAGGGATCACTCCCAGTGGTGCTTGGAAGGACCATCTGGGGTGCTTGCAGCCACGTGCAAGGCAAGTGCGTTAATCTGTGCTATGTCTCTGGCCCTGGCTGTGCTGATTTTAAGAACAACAGATAGGGCTGGAACAATAGCACAGCGGGGAGGGCGTTTGCCTTGCACACGGCTGACCCAAGTTCAATTCCCAGCATCCCATAGGGTCCCCCAAGCACCGCCAGGAGTAATTTCTGAGTGCAGAGTTGGAAATAACCCCCGAGCATCGCCGGGTGTGACCCCAAAAGAAAAAAAAAAGCAACAGGTTATCACCAGACCAGTGATTGTTCTGACGGGCAATGGGCGGTGGAAGTTCTAGAAGTCACTTTATTGGAGCGATAGCTAAGGAACCAAGCTCTACCCCGTCTCCGTGGTTGGCCATGCCACTTCTAAACTGGGGAGCCTCGAAGGCGCCGCTCTTCCCTGCACCCGCTGCCTGGGGGTGGTCCCCTGAGCACTGAGAAAGAGTCTGGCCAAGGAGGTGCTGGGTACCAAGCAGGTGCCCACTGCTTTAGGACCAGCCCCACTGTTATTGGAGAAGAAAACACTAAGGCACGGGGCCACTGTCTGCCACGCATCTGCCGTGGGACTTCGTGGTCTGATGGCCTCTGACCCGACTCCAACCCTGTCTCCTCCATCGAGCAGAGCCTTGGGGGCGTCAGAGCTTCCGCTTCTTCCTGCTGGTTCCCGCCTCATCTAACCGGCCCCGCAGAGGAGCAGGTGCTGCTACTCAGCCACCGACCCGCTAACTGCCCGCCCCAGCTAACCCCAAGTGCTGGCAACTGAGCCCAGAAAGAAGAAGCATCTTCATTCTTTTCCCTTTTAGGGTCACACCCAGCAATGCTCAGGGGTTACTCCTCACTCAGGAATCACTCCTGGCGGTGCTCGGGGGGACCCTATGGGATGCTGGGAATCGAACCCGGGTTGGCCGTGGGCAAGGCAAACAAACGCCCTCCCCACGGTGCTATCACTCCAGCCCCAAGAAGAAGTGTCTTCAGGGAGCTTCCAAGCACAGAAGCAGGACCGAGGGGCATAGGGGAGGAGGCCGATTCTTGCTCTCCCCAAGCAAGTACGTTCTACCACGGGGCTGCGGAAGGAGAGAGGGGGCTGGCAGGCTCGGGAGCCGGGGTGTGGAAAGAGGGGGCCCACTCCAAGCACCTGGGCTTAGGGTTGCAGCCACACCCTTCCACAGAGCCTGCAAGAAGGGGGTCCCCCCCGCCGTGTTTGGACAAGTGGTCCAGTGCAGCAACCCCTCTTCGGGGACTTGCCACTATCCCCCGTGAGAAAACACCAGGAGCTCCCTTCATTCAGTAAGAACCTTGAGTCCTGGGCCCAGAGAAACAGCCCAGCAGGGAAGGTGCTTGCCTTGCACGTGGCTGACCTGGGTTCAATCCCTGGCAACGCGTATAGCTCCCCAGGTACCACCAGGAGTGATCCCCGAGCCCAGAGCCAGGAGTAAGCCCTGAGCATCACAGGGTGTGGTCCAAAGACCAAAACTCGATAAAGCGCAACAAAGAGATAGTACAGGTACTTGCCTTGCATGCACCCATCCTAGGTTCAATCCCCAACCCCCACCCCCAGACTACATATATGGTCCCTCGAGTCCTGCCAGGATTGATTCCTGAGCACAGAGCCAGGAGTAAGCTCTGAGCACCACATTTGGTGTGAGCCAAATGACCAACACTTGAAAAGGTGCAACATAGAGATATTACAGGTGGGCTGGAGCTATAGCACAGTGGGGAGGGCGTTTGCCTTGCATGCAGCCAGCCCGGGTTTGATTCCCAGCATCCCACAGGGTCCCCTGAGCATCGCCAGGAGGAATTCCTGAGTGCAGAGCCAGGAGGAAGCCCTGAGCGTCGCCGGGTGTGACCCAAAAAAAAAAGCAAAAAATAAAAGAGAGAGAGAAACAGAGAGAGACAGAGAGACAGAGAGACAGAGAGAGAGAGATTACAGGTGCTTGTCCCAGGTTCAGTCCCCCGCATTACATATGATCCTGGGAGTCTCACCAAGAGTGAGCCCTGAGCTAGGAGCCAGGAGTAATCCCTGAGCACTGTGGGGTGCAGCCCCCAAACGAAACAAAACCCAAACCCTTGGCCTTGTTGCTTAGGGCACTCGTAAGCTAAGGCCCTCGGGATCTGATGGCTGCACAACCCTGAACCCTGCTCTTGGCAGGTGTGGGGTCACTAGGCGCCACCTCCTGTGTTCCTGCCCTGGACCCCTCTGCTCGCCCCTGCTCCTCCCGTTGGGGAGAGGGACCCGGCCTGTCTCCTCTGAGAGCACATGCAGAGGGGCTCGAGGCCCAGCACACTGGGTCTGGTACTCGGCTGCCAATCTGGGATGCCCGGCTCCTGGGGGCAAGGCCAGGGCATGACTTGAACCCCAATGCTCCACCTGCTGCCTGTGTGAAAATGGGCGTGTGATTTTAACTTTCCGGGTCTCAGTCTCTTCATCTGTGCCAGGGGAGGAAGACGGGGACCTGACTCAGAGGCATTTGGGTAAGAAACAATGGAGTATAAAATGCAGTGTAGGGACTGGAGCGATAGCACAGCGGGGAGGGCGTTTGCCTTGCACGCGGCCGAGCCGGGTTCGATTCCCAGCATCCCATAGGGTCCCCTGAGCACCGCCAGGAGTCATTTCTGAGTGTAGAGCTAGGAGGAACCCCTGTGCATTGCCGGGTGTGACCCAAAAAGCAAAAAAAAAAAAAAAAAAATTCAATGTACACTCAGGAATGAATGGAGAGGTAGCCCAGTGGTTAGGGTGCTTGCCTGACCTGCAGCCAAGCCAGGTTCAATCCCCAGGACTTCACAGGATCCCCTGAGCCCCACCAGGAGTGATTCCCTGCACACAGAGGCAGGAATAAGCCCTGAGCACCACCAGGTGAGACCTAACATGAAAAATAACAAAACAAAATGCTCTGTATCCTCATGTGAATTCGTAGAAATGCCTGATACCTAGTAAGTACTTAGCATTAGGTTTTTTTGTTTTTTTGTTTTTTTGTTTTTTGTTTGGCTTTTTGGGTCACACCCGGTGATGCTCAGAGGTTACTCCTGGCTCATGCACTCAGGAATCACTCCTGGTGGTGCTCAGGGGCCCCTATGGGATGCTGGGGATCAAACCTGGGTTGGCCATGTGCAAGGCAAACGCCCTGGCTGCTGTACTATCACTCCAGCCCCATGTTATTAATGGTTATTATTTTTCTTTCATTCACTTCAGGGGCTGGAACTGTGCTCAGGGACCGTTTCTGGCAGGGCTCAGCATATCACATGGGGTGCTGGGGATGGAACCAGCATCACTGGGAGCAAGGCAAGCACCTTCACCCCTGTCTGCTCTCTCCAGTCCAAGATGAAATCTATTGGGGGGGGGCATGCCTAGCTGTGCTCAGGGATCACTTCTGCTGGGGACTGACCCAGGGTTGGCTGCATACAAGGCAAGAACCTTGCCTGCTATCTTAACAATCCCTCCAGCGGGGATCACTAAGTCAATGACGGTTGGAGGGGTCGTTCGGGATGGGAGATGTGTGCTGAGAGTAGACTAACATGATGGTCTCTCAGTATCTGTGTTGCAAACCATAATGCCCAACAGTAGAGAGAGAGTATAGGGAAAATCGTCTGCCATGGAGGCAGGGGAAGGGATGGAAAGTGGGGGGTAATACTGGGGACAATGGGGGCTGTGGGGACAATGGGGGCTGGAGCGATAGCGCAGTGGGTAGGGCGTTTGCCTTGCACGCGGTCCACCCAGGTTGGATTCCCAGCATACCATACGGTCCCCTGAGCACCGCCAGGGGTAATTCCTGAGTGCATGAGCCAGGAGTAACCCCTGTGCATCGCCAGGTATGACCCAAAAAGGAAAAAAAACAAAACACATACTGGGGACAATAGTGGAGAATGTGCACTGCTGGAGGGATGGGTGTTCGATCATTATATGAACTGATGAAAGCTTCGTAACTATCTCACGGTGATTCAATAAAAAATAAAAATAAAAATAAATCTCTGGGGCTGGAGCGATAGCACAGTGGGTAGGGCGTTTGCCTTGCACGCAGCCGACCCGGGTTCGATTCCCAGCATCCCATAGGGTCCCCGAGCACCTCCAGGAGTAATTCCTGAGTGCAGAGCCAGGAGTAACCCCTGTGCATCGCCAGGTGTGACCCAAAAAGAAAAAAAAATCTCTCCAGTCTCGCTGTCTTAATGATTTGGGTGTGACCCTGAGCCAAAGGTTTCCCTTCCGTTTCCTCGTCTGCACCATGGAAAGAACAGTCCCTGTATCACGCATCTGCCCAAATTCCCTGGGAGGGTTTATAAGGTGCCCAGCATAGGATCACACGCAACAAGAGGCTTCAGGACCTTTTCCCTATGCTAGAGAGGAGTCTCCCCTTCCTGGGCGCTCTCCCTCTGCTCTGTAGCAGCCCTGTGCAGGCGAGCTGCTCTCTGTGTCCATGTTCACCCCCTCTCCCGGCTGCCTTGGGTTCCCACGGACCAGGGTACCAGCTCCATCCGGCAGAGCATCCACAACGACCCCAGCAGATTCCCTTGGGGGGAGGGAATAGGTGTGTGTGGCGGCGGGGGGGCGGCGCTTCTCCATCTCACACCCACGTGATTCAGCCACAGAGATTTGTGGAGGAGAGTGTGCAGCCCTGTCACTTGGCCCTCCTGCCCGTGCATCTTCCCAGCAGAGCCCAGGGCTGGTTCTGGAAGGGTTATAAAAGCACAGGAGAGGGGCTGGAGCAATAGCACAGCGAGTAGGGCGTTTGCCTTGCACGCGGCCCGACCTGGGTTCGATTTCCAGCATCCCATATGGTCCCCCAAGCACCGCCAGGGGTGATTCCTGAGTGCAGAGCCAGGAGGATCCCCTGTGCATCGCCGGGTGTGACCCAAAAACAACCCCCCCCCAAAAAAAAAGTACAGGAGACCCGGTCACAAGATTTGGGCCGGGGAATCTCAGGGAAGAGAAGGGGGGAAGTGCCCAACCCGCTAGCAACTGCAGAAGAGGCCAGCGGAGTAATCCGAGCAAATCCCGGAGAGAGATGTAAACACCGATTGGAAGCTTCACGCAGCCTCTGCCCCACATCCTGGGAATGAAGTGGAAGCAGGCGTTGGCGGTCAGGCAAACAGCATGAGTCACGGCTCCGTCACTATCTCCCTAACCTTCTGACTTGCCTCTCTCCCGTGAAACGCGGGGAGGACCATCGGGGCGGCCCCGCGGGACCGTGAAGTAGAGGTCTGGAGCATCATTCGCCGGGGGCTGGAACCCTGAGAATATTTTGTGCTGGGGGGGGTCCCTGAGTCTGGGGCGTTTCCGTGGACGGTGATCAATGGCCAGTCCTCTCTCTCTCTCTCTCTGCAGGACAGCCCGTCCCAGGCCTTATTAGCCCATGACACACCTTTGGGAACATAATGGACTCTCTGGGGGCTCCACCTCCGGCTCGGGGCCGATGCCAACTCTCTATCAATGCACGCCTACCCGTCCTGCTCGCTCACACCCAGGCCCGTGCACGCACACACGCTCGCGCTCCTCCAGCTCACGCTCCTTGAAGGCAGAAACCCACTTGCAGGATTTTGACAACAGATGTGGGTATGCCCCGAGCTTCCCATCATATTCTCTCTGTGTGTCTGCGGTGGGGGTGGCTGGGGGGGCTGTTTGGGGACCGTCCCTGGCAGTGGGTGATCAGAGGCTATTCCTGGAGCACTCAGGAGGGACAGGTGACTGTGCTTGTGGAAACCTTCTCTGCGGCTGAGAATCTGAACGCGGGTCAGCAGCATGCTAGGCGAGGCCGCTTTTTGTTGTGTGGGGGCCTCGCCCTGCTGTGCTCAGGGCTTACTCCTGGGTCTGCATGCAGGGGTCTCTTGGCAGACTCGAGGGACCATACTTGGGGGTGCCAGGGATTGAACCTGGGTCGATGGCACACAAGGCAAGTGTGTGCCTTCCCGCTACAGTATCGCTCTGGCCTCACAAAGTAAATGCCTTAACCACTATGCTCTCTTTCCGGCCCCTCATCGTGTTTTTATTTATTTATTTATTTATTTATTTATTTATTTCTGAGCCAAACCCCAGAAATTGGTGCTCAGGGCTTACTCTTGGCTTTGTGCTCAGGGATTGCTCCTGGCAGGGCTTAAGGGGGCTCAGGGGGGTGTCAAAGGTCAAACCCAGGATGAGTGCGTGCAACTTTTCTTTTCTTTTCCGTCTTTGGGGTGCACCCTGCAGTGCTCAGAATTGAATCGTGGCTCCGTGCTCAGCGGTCACTCCTGGAGGGCTTCTGGGGACTGTATGGGGTGCCGGGGATAGAACCCACGCGCAAGGCAAGCACCCTCTCTCCCTGCCGTATTATCACTCTGACCCCCCAGTGGTGTTCTTCATTTCAATACCCAGCAAGTTGCTGGACTTACCATGGGGACTGTCTGCATTACAGAGAAGCTCATTTGCCACCCATGTGGGGCCTGCAAAAGTTGGAGGGGGTGTAGGGGGGTGCGGGGGGGGGGTGTCTGGAGTCAGTTCACCGAATAGGTGTGTGGCGCTTAGCTCTGGCTCCTGCCTCCTCTTTTCTCCCCGGTTCCCACTCACTCCTTCCTGCTTTCCAAGCAAACCTTGGCAAGAAGCTGAGGCCCTGAAACCCAAAACCTCGGGCCACACCCTCGCAGGGACCTGGGCAGGAATGGGGTCACCTGGCTGACCAGGGCTGCCTTTGCTTCTGTCTCCTTCTTCTGTCTTTGTTCTGGGAACGCCCCCCACCCGCCCCCTCTCCCCAGGGCTCAGGTCTTTCTCCTGGCTCTGTGCTCAGGGAATCACTCCTGGCGGGGCTCAGAAGGACCCCCAGGATTTGAACTATGGTCAGCCGCGTGCCCGGCCAGCACGTTACCTCCTGTCCTATCGCCCCGTCCGGCTTCCTTTCATCTCTTCTCCTGCTAGAGCCAGCCCGAGCCTCAAGGCTCAGAGATGTCACCTGCTCTTCCCATTGCCTATATACTCTGGAGTGGGGACCCTACGGGCTGCCGGGGGGGGGGGGGGGGCGGGGATCAAACCCGCCTGCAAGGCAAGCATCTGACCCGCTATCCTATCATCCTATCGCTCTGGTCCATCTCCCCTCGTCCTTCAGGAATTTATCCATTTTCAGACCTCAGGCACTGCCTCCCACTAGCAGGAAGGAGGGAAGGAAAGAGGACCCAGGCCCCTAAAAGCCTCAGGCAGCTAAGAAGAAGTTTCTGATCAGAACAACTATTTAGGGGCTGGAGCGATAGCACAGCGGGGAGGGCGTTTGCCTTGCACGCGGCTGACCTGGGTTTGATTCCCAGCATCCCATAGGGTCCCCTGAGCACCGCCAGGAGTGATTCCTGGGTGCAGAGCCAGGAGGAACCCCTGTGCATCGCAGGGTGTGACCCAAAAAAAAAAAAAAAAAAGAAAAAGAACAACTATTTAGGCTCCCATCTGGCCCCAAGGCAGGGTCCCTCTGGGTCTGGGGGGTATAAATGGAACCAGCTGGACTCTCCCATAGCCCTGGGCCGGCAGCTCTCTTGCACCCTCTGTCCTGGCCCCACCCCCACCCCCAGCTGGCCCCCCCAGCTGGCCGGGAGCCCCGGGCTGGGCCGGGCCAGGCTGACCTGTACGGGTTGAGGGTGCAGACGGTGACGGCCGGGAAGACCAGCTTGTCGGAGTTGAGGTTGATGTTGAGGTTCACGGGGTAGCTGAAGTACTCCCCGAAGAGCAGGCCGAACTGCCAGTACATCATGCCGAAGGCGCTGAGCCAGAGCACGGCCCAGAAGGCCGTCTTCATGCGGTTGTGCTTGGAGCACACCAGGCGGATGGCGCCGTGGATGGTGGTGTTGCTGCAGAAGAACTGGAAGAGCTCCCGGTAGGAGCGGTGGAACTCGATCAGGGCCTCCTCGTCCTCCGTGCGCTGCGGGGGCCCGGCGGGCGGGGTGGGGCCCAGCCCCGGCTCCTCCTCGGGCTTGTCCCCCTTCATGAGGCCTGGGGGCGGGGGGGGGGCCAGGGTGAGGGCTGAGGACTGACCTGGGGAGGGGAGCCCTGTGGTCAGCACCTTCTCCCCGGGGCTTTGCTGAGGCCGTCCATACCCGTGAGACCCCCCCCCAGCCCACTCTGCTCGCCGGCCTCCGTGCAGCAGGGGGGCATCAGCGGGGCTGAGCGGGGCTCCCCCCGGGGTCCTGTCCTCTGCCTCTCCCAGACACCCCCACTTTGGGTCTCGCTCACTCTGCCCAGTCGAGTGCCACTCGGTGATTCTGATCTTCCTCCTCCAGGAAGTTCTTAGCCCCTAGCCCCTCTCTCTCTCTCTCTCTCTCTCTCTCTCTCTCTCTCTCTCTCTCTCTCTCTCTCTCTCTCTCTCTCCTCTCCCTCTCTCTCTCTCTCTCTCTCTCTCTCTCTCTCCCTCTCTCTCTCTCTCTCTCTCTCCCCCTCTCTGTCTGTCTGTCTGTCTCTCTCTCCCTCTCTGTCTGTCTGTCTCTCTCTCCCTCTCCCTCTCTGTCTGTCTGTCTCTGTCTGTCTGTCTCTCTCTCTGTCCCTTCCTCTCCTCTCTGTCCCTCTCCTCTCTCCCTCTCTCCCTCTCTCTCTGTTTCTCTCTCTCCCTCTCTGTCTGTCTGTCTGTCTCTCCCTCTCTGTCTCTCTCTGTCTCTCTGTCTCTCTGTCTCTCTCTCTCTCTCTCTCTCTCTCTCTCTCGCCCCTCACTGACTATCTTTGCTCTCTCTGAGCTGTGCGGGCAGGGGGGCTTTCTCTGTACCCGTCTTGTCCTCTGTCCCACCCTCTCACTCTTTCTCTCCCTGTCTATCTGTGTTTCTGTGTTTCTGTGCTGTCTCTCTCAGCTGCACTGAGATCTCTCTTCCTCAGTGTCTGTGTGTGTGCCTGTGTCTGTCTGTTTGTCTGTCTGTCTCTCTGTCTCTGTCGGTCTGTGTCTCTCTTAACTGTGCTCTCTTGCTCGCTCTGTGTCTGTCTCTCTTAGCTGTGCTGGTGCTCTCTCTCTGTCTCTGTCTCTCTCTGTCTCTGTCTTTCTCTGTCTCTCTCTGTCTTTCTCTGTCTCTGTCTCTGTGTCTGTCTCTCTGTCTCATCTATCTGGTTCTCTTTCTCTCTCTCTCTCTCTGTTTCTGTGTGTGTGTGTGTGTGTGTGTGTGTGTGTGTGTGTGTGTGTGTGTGTGTGAGTTCTCTCTCTCACCTGCTGGCAGCCTCTCGCAGTTCTTCTCCGTCTCCCTTTATCTCTGTGCGTCTCCCTCATGGCTGCACTGGCGCTCGCCCACCGTCTGTCCGTCTGTGTCTGTCTGTCCCTCTCTCCTCTCTCCGGGCTCTCTCCTTCCTTACCTGTCTCCTCTGGGGTGCCAGGCGCTCCGAGCCAGCCCCTCTTCCTCCCGCACCCGCCTTTCGGCGCTCACCTGCCTCTGGCCGTGGCCCGGGGCGTTGTCCTGGCTCTCCCTCCGCCCCCGCCCGGCCGCCGGGTCCCCCGATCGCGGGGCTGGGGAGGTCGGGCGGCCTCGGGTCCCGCTCCCGGGCTGTGCCGGCCGGGGACTGGTTGGTTTCCAGTTGAATCTGGCAGTCGGGCCTCTCCACCCCCCTCACCTGACAGGTGCGACCGCGGGGCCCGGCCCGCCCGCGAGGGGAGCCGACAGCTCATTAGCATCTCAATTAAAGGCCAGCGGCGGGGTGCGGCGGAGGAGGAGGAGCCGGGAGGGAGCTTCATTCAGGGCGGCGGAGAGCTCGGGGCTGCCGGGGCCGGACTGTCCCGGCCCGAGAAGTGGAAGTGGACCCCCAGCACCCCGGGAAGGGATGGGAGCTAGTGGGGGGGAGGGGTCCAGCGCCGAGCGGCGACTGTGGTTGAGGACCGGGGGCCCGAGGACCCCAAAGGACCTGCCGGAAGAGGGGGGTCAGGCCGGACTGCAGGCCTGGGAAGGGAGAAAAGGGGGACATGGGGACAGGGAGAGGGGAGCAGCCCAGAAGGGAAGGCTGGGGGAGGGGCGCAGGGGGAGAAGCGGAGGGTCCCCAAGCCTCGTCGGAGACCCCCTGGCAGTAAGGGGTCCCCTCCCCAGGGGCCCTCCAGGGCCGTGGCCCAGGCCTGGAGGAGCAGGGAGAGCCCAGCCTGGCACTGGGGGTGAAGCCCCCCCACCCTTCCGCCTCCTCCCTCCCGGCTCCC